>NC_087220.1:64000656-64010656 GCF_015104395.2 Macrobrachium nipponense
TTCACTTCACCTCCTGGTCTTCTTCCTTCACTTCCATTTTCTATGGCATCTCTCATCCTCCTTCTACTCATCCTCCACATTGACCTGAAACGCCACATCCAGTCTGCGATTTCGAGAAAAAGGAATTAATTTTCTGTTTTATTTTTTATTACATGGAACAAGCCCACAAAACATTATTTATCTATCTATTTACTGTACAGAACAAACCCTAAATTAATTAAACCAATGCGAATTCTAGCTTGTTCTCACGAAAGGAAATGAGATAAATACAGTAAAGATTTAAAGGTGAAAAGGAATACTTCAAGAGTTTGAATTCCTTTTCTTTCCTAGAATTCTAAAACAAAATTTGTATGAGACTCAATTCTTCACAAAAATCAATCGGAAAAGATTCAGTGGAGTTCTCAAAGTGAAGTGACACCTCTGAAGACCTCAAACTGCTCTTGGAGACGGCACGAGTTCCGGCTGACGCCGCTTGGAAGGAGCTACGAATCTTCAGACCGCGGCTTCGTGGATCCAAAAGGACTTCCTTTTCAAGTCTCCATAGAATTCTTCGAAGACTGAGTGAGCACTTGGACTGAGCTACGAATCTTCAGACCTCGGCTTCGTGGATCCAAAAGGACTTCCTTTTCAAACTCTATAAGAATTCTTCGCGAAGACTGAGTGAGCACTTGGACTGAGCTACGAATCTTCAGACCTCGGCTTCGTGGATCCAAAAGGACTTCCTTTTCAAATCTCCATAGAATTCTTCGAAGACTGAGTGAGCACTTGGACTGAGCTACGAATCTTCAGACCGCGGCTTCGGGGATCCAAAAGGACTTCCTTTTGAAGTCTCCATAGAATTCTTCGAAGACTGAGTGAGCACTTGGACTGAGCTACGAATCTTCAGACCTCGGCTTCGTGGATCCAAAAGGACTTCCTTTTCAAATCTCTATAGAATTCTTCGAAGACTGAGTGAGCACTTGGACTGAGCTACGAATCTTCAGACTCGGCTTTCGTGGATCCAAAAGGACTTCTTTTCAAATCTCTAGAATTCTTCGATGACTGAGTGAGCACTTGGACTGAGATACGAATTTCTTCAGACCTCGGCTTCGTGGACCAAAAGGACTTCCTTTTCAAATCTCCATAGAATTTTCGAAGACTGAGTGAGCACTTGGGATCTTGAGGTACGATTCTTCCAGCCCTCGGCTTCGTGGACTAGGACTCATAAAAGGACTTCCTTTTCAAATCTCCATAGAATTCTTCGAAGACTGATGCACTTGACTGAGCTCGAATCTTTCAGACCCTCGGTCGTGGATCCAAAAAGACTTCCTTTTAAACTTCCATGGAACTTCGAAGATGAGTGAGCACTTACTGATACGAATCTTCAGACCTCGGCTTCGTGGATCCAAAGGACTTCCTTTTCAAATCTCCATAGAATTAATTCGAAGACTGACTAGTGATCACCTTGGCACTGAGCTACGAATCTTCAGACCTCGGCTTCGTGGATCCAAAAGGACTTCCTTTTCAAATCTCCATAGAATTCTTCGAAGACTGAGTGAGCACTTGGACTGAGCTACGAATCTTCAGACCTCGGCTTCGTGGATCCAAAAGGACTTCCTTTTCAAATCTCCATAGAATTCTTCGAAGACTGAGTGAGCACTTGGACTGAGCTACGAATCTTCAGACCTCGGCTTCGTGGATCCAAAAGGACTTCCTTTTCAAATCTCCATAGAATTCTTCGAAGACTGAGTGAGCACTTGGACTGAGCTACGAATCTTCAGACCTCGGCTTCGTGGATCCAAAAGGACTTCCTTTTCAAGTCTCCATAGAATTCTTCGAAGACTGAGTGAGCACTTGGAATGAGTTACGAATCTTCACACCTCCGCATGCACAATAGAAATGAATAGCTTCCTGACATAGAGATTAAACCAAAGCCTCTCAAATGAAAGCCAAGGGTGCTACCAAATGACCTACAGAGGTCGTACAAAAAGTTGGAACTTAAGTACTTAAACGATACCCAAGGCTTTACCTTTACCTCCTTCTCCTTCTCCTCCTCCTCAGGTTCACAGCTGAAATATTCCAAAATGACTTGTTCAGAGGACCGGAAAGCCACATGAATTCAGGTCAACAGTGGTCAACAGACGGAACAGTGATAATGAGTCATTGTAAGGATGCACTGTCTCATTATATCATCTGAAATTTATGTCGAGATAACCCTCTCTCTCTCTCTCTCTCTCTCTCTCTCTCTCTCTCTCTCTCCTCTCTCTCTCAATGAAACAGTTGGAAGTAGTTACAAAATTTTTTCCTAGGGCCAAATAAAAAAGAAATATATGATGTGGAAATACTAGAGCAAAGCTTTCTCTCTCTCTCTCTCTCTCACTCTCTATCACAAATACACACACTCACACACACACACATAAACACAAACAAGCATATGCACACACCTTTTTCTCACAAAATTCAGAAAGAGAAATATGATGCTGAAATGCCTAGAACACACTCTCTCTCTCTCTCTCTCTCTCTCTCTCTCTCTCTCTCTCTCATACGCAAATAGCGCTTTAATGCGCCCAAGACACGTCACGTTTCCAATGTGTTCAGTTATGATAACTGCCTTACTGAGTTTTGCAACTTGGGCATTCTGTGTACATGCATGCAAGCTCCTGCGATTCTCCGAAGAAGAGAATATGCAATTATGCTCCTGGGTGAAAGCTCATGCTCCTTGTCTTTGCGATGCTCCGGGAGTGAGTCAGTCTCTCTCTCTCTCTCTCTCTCTCTCTCTCTCTCTCTCTCTCTCTCTCTCTCAGTGAAATAGTTAAAACATAGTTCAGATTTTTTCTCCCAAGATACATATAAGAAAAATGGTGCTAACAGGCTTAGAACTAAATTCTCTCTATTTTAAGATAAAAATAAGAAAAATGGTGTTGAAGGGTTCATAAAAATTTACTCTCTCTCTCTCTCTCTCTCTCTCTCTCTCTCTCTCTCTCTCTGTGAATGAAATAGTTAAAAGCATGGTTAAGAATTTTTCTCACAATATAAAAATAAGAAAAATGGTGTTGACAAACTTAAAAAATTCTCTCTCTCTCTCTCTCTCTCTCTCTCTCTCTCTCTCTCTCTCTCTCTCTCTCTCTCTCTCTCTCTCTCTCAATGTACGTCTGATACATGGATACTGACTTGTGTTGATTCAGAAGGCTGGCACTGTCACATATGTCGTCGAGAAAGTCATATTTTGATATGAAAAAATGAGGAAAAAATAATCTGTGTATATAAGAAGTTTAAGTGTGTATTTATTAAGCACATACACGTATACATAAATACACACACATACACACAAGTACATCACAATCAAAATACAGTAAGAGCAAAGTGACGATTTTAAAAGTCGAGTTTCGTCAAACCACAATAACAGCTTGAAAATAAATCGCTGTATTTCGTCTCTGGTGTAAAAGAATTAATATTCGTTGGCCCAACACTTTGCCAATTGAAAAGAGCATAAATGAATTATCTGAATTCAAATGGGGCTTTTAAAGTTTTATTTGATTAAGCGTCTCTCTCTCTCTCTCTCTCTCTCTCTCTCTCTCTCTCTCAACGATTTCAGCTATGTATTTCACTACAATAACTAAAAGAGAGAGAGAGAGAGAGAGAGAGAGAGAGAGAGAGAGAGAGAGAGAGAGAGAGAGAGAGAGAAATTCACATTGCTATGAAAATATTCGCGTAGGAATCTCTTCTGAGAGAGAGAGAGAGAGAGAGAGAGAGAGAGAGAGAGAGATTCACATTGCTATGAAAATATTCGCGTAGGAATTTCTTCACAGAGAGAGATATACGTATATAATATCATAAAACCCTACATAAAAGAACACAAGAAAAGAACGTTAAAAAAAGACGATAAAAAGATAAATTAAACACAGACGAAAAGAGAAACAGGATACCAGAAAAAAACTATAAAACCAGACGAAAAGAGACACAGAACAACTGAAATAATAAAAAAAATCTGAAAAACAAAACCTCGGCCACTTCAAACTTTACTACCTCTGTTTTCAAGTGGCCCCAGGGCCCAGGGCCACTTCGGGGGCCCACTTCGGTAGACAAGGGCCACCCTGTAAACACCTGAGTGTAAACACAGCCTGGTCGTGGCGGGTATTAAGTTTTCGTTATCGGGATCTCTTCTGTTCTTTACCGCCCATCTTGAGAGGGGTGCGTTGATTGTTTTAATGCTCTATCTGGCGTTACAAAAGCCGTGGTCGGCGGTAAGGGCTTGATTTGTTACGTAAATAGATTTCTGATCTAAAGTGATTAAGAAATCGCTAACTAGAGACTGATAGATTGATTGGGAATTATCTGGCGTCGCAGCCACCTATAGCGCTAAAGTAATAAGATATTAACTTTGGAGAGAGAGAGAGAGAGAGAGAGAGAGAGAGAGAGAGAGAGAGAGAGAGAGAGAGAGGATGATTTAATGATGGCTACATTGACATGCCCATAACCATTAAGTCACACACAATGAATATATATATATATATATATATATATATATATATATATATATATATATATATGTATATACGTAAGTACGTATATACACATACATATATACATATAAATGAATTAAAAATAAACTAAAACAGACAATGCAATAACAAAACTACCAAAAGCAATCACCACGTGACGTAACAGCCAGCCAGCCAATCACGTCAATGGAGAATCAACATAGGTCACGTCAGGTCAAGCGTCATGGAGCCGTGACAAATGACCTCGGCTACGGAAACCGTCCATTCGGTGAGAAATGGAACGCCACTGATATATATACGCGAGACCTGGATAGGGTACACACCGTGACCGGGGCCTCCTCAGTAGTCACCACGTTCGCCATGTGCAAAGGAGTGTTAATGGATGTTAGGTGTGGGAGTCAAGAATATTCCACTTTGGAGAATGTGATGCTGGTGAAGTATTGATGCGGAACTTATTTCATGTGATAATAACGTATGTATGTATGTATACACCTATATTTATAAGTAGATATATACATACATATATATATATATATATATATATATATATATATATATATATATATATATATATGATGATATTACTGCATGTGAGAATTGTATATGTATGTATTTACACACCTATATCTGTATGTGTGTACATACATACATGCATACATATGCTTAAAAATCACAGTAGATGCACGTGACTTATTTACTTATTTATATATGCGAATTCCACAGGAAAATGATAGGCAGAAATTCAAGCGCTTTCGTCTTTACTAAGACAATGTCAAGGAACGAATGAAATACAGATGGAAAGAGACTTATCAGGTAAACAAAAAGATCAAGAATACCAGATGGTTAATTGTCAAAAGGGTAAAAATCAAAGAGATAATCCAGGATTATCGGATATCACACGGTCACAAACTTAAAAATAGATTTAACCCTAAAAGAAACTATAACATATCCATATAGTCCATAACATGTAAAAACTGAATATATTTATTTTCTTGCTTATATTTATCTACAACTTTTTTCATTATGAAGGTATCAAGTTTAAATAAACCAAGACTTGAATTTAGAACATTTCCATTATTTGACGAAGAAACAAACATTTTTACCTAGCCACTGAGGTGGGGCAGGTCCCAAGCCCGGATAAATAGGGAGGGTTGGATTCAGTAGGGGATTCCTGAGTCCGTAAAAAAATCTGTCAAAAAAGTAATGAAAGTTTACTTCTTTTAAATAAAAGTTAATAATTAAAAGACTTAGTTCTATTGAATACACTTAGTAGAAAATTCTTTCTTTCATACAACAGAAAAGTTGATTAATATATTCATAACATAACTTGTTTTGTATCTAAGGGGTTAAGTCATAAGATCATTTAAATATTGGGTAAAATCATAGTACTATATATCAGAATTAACAAATTTTACATTGCACACCTTGCATACCTGCGACTCAGTTCAATGGTATGCAAGGTGTTGCAACCTGACAAGGTAAAGCCTTAGGTATCGTGTAAGTACTTAAGTTCCAACTTTTTGTACGACCTGTGTGGGTCATTTGGTAGCACCTTTGGCTTTCATTTGAGAGGCTTTAATTTAATCTCTATGTCAGGAAGTTATTAATTTCTTTTGCGCATGCAATTCGAGTGTTGGTTTTCAATAATAGCAATGGCAAGTTTCTAGTGAAAAGCAACAGTAACGTTTCATACCAATTGTAAAGCTGATTTTATTATCAGGATCAATGTACAATTTCTACCTCAAAATCTACTTATATTATGATTTATGATTGAACTGAAAGTAACATAATAATTTTTTCTTTTGCTCTTTTCTCATAACTTACTTTTTTCATAAAGAAATGCATCAGCCTCCAAGATGGCTGAACCAACTTCAACGGAACTTTTACAGAATGTAACATAAATATTATCTATAATTACAAGTGTGGAAATTTATTTTTGAGCGCTAATTTTTTTTGCCAAATTTTTAAAAAGTTTGAAATTTTCTTTTTCAACTGGGAAAAATATGAATTTAGAGGTCGAAGTTCCTAGTTTCCTAACTTGTATTTTTTCAGTATTAGTTGTATTATAGGTAGTAAAAATTTGAAGCAAATCCCCTCAGTAGTAAGATAGAATTAAGCACTTACTTTATAAAGGTGCCTTATGGAGTCAGCACCCCCTTTACCTAGTATTTGAGAAAAAATTAATTATGTTTAAAAGGAATGTATACAATTTTTTTCAGGTATAGGAAAATAATGTAAGTTGGACTTCTTCATTCTATCGCATTTTTTGGTTTAATTCCTCAGAAATTAATTTGTTAATTTATTGTGTACTGCTACACCATGCTGTTTCTGCTAAATATTCAAAGCTACTTTTATATCCTCAAAGTTATCTCTGACAGTAATAATTTTATTTTGTTTTCCAAATACTCAAAAATATTTGAAGATTTTGGTTTATTCGCCTCTTCTAGTAACGTAGTCCTTATCATATACAATATAAAAGATGATTATCCATATACAAATCATTACTATGTAGGGCGAATAAACCAAAATCTTCTACTAATTTTTAGTATTTTGAAAACAAAATAAAATTATTACTGTCAGAGATAACTTTGAGGATATAAAAGAAGCTTTGAATATTTAGCAAAAAAAGCATGGTGTAGCAGTACACAATAAATTAGCAATTAAATTTCTGAGGAATTAAACCAAAAAATGAAATAAAATGCAAAATGCCAACTTACATTACTTTCCTATAACTGAAAAAAAAATGTATACATTCCTTTGAAGCATCCTCAATTTCTTCTCAAAGACTAGGTAAGGGGGTGCTGACTCCATAGGGCCCCTGTATAAAGTAAGTGCTTCATTCTATCTTACTATTGAAGGAATTCGCTTCAATTTTTTATCACCTACAATACAACTAATACTGAAAAAAATAAAAGTTAGGAAATCAAGACATTCGACCTCTAAATTCATATTTTTCTGAGTTGAAAAAGAAAATGTCAAACTTTTGGAAAATATGGCAAAAATAAAAATATGAGATCAAGAATAAATTTCCACACTTGTAATTATAGATATATAGTCATGCTACATTCTGTAAAAGTTTCCTTGAATTTGGTTCTGTCATCTTGGAGGATGAAGCATTTGTTTTTGAAAAAAATAAGTTTTGTGAAAACAGCAAAAGAAAAAAAATATTGCATATTTTGGAATAACTATGAAACTATGCCTGTTAGAGAGCTATTTTGTCATATAAGAAACATGTACTGAAATTTACAATATAATCATATTAATAAAAAAGTGCTCTCTCTTCATTTTTATGTTACCTAAAATTTTAACTTATACATATATATA
This sequence comes from Macrobrachium nipponense, assembly GCF_015104395.2. Lineage (NCBI taxonomy): Eukaryota > Metazoa > Arthropoda > Malacostraca > Decapoda > Palaemonidae > Macrobrachium > Macrobrachium nipponense. Next base: position 64,008,462 of record NC_087220.1, read on the forward strand.
TATATATATTTTATATATATATATATATATATATATATATATATATATATATATATATATATATATATATATATATATATATACAAACATACGCATGCAATTCTTGTCTTTTTGTTCGTTATACACACGAAGACTATGAAAGCTAGGGCTACCAAAGTTTTACCATAGAATCCCCTCTCCCAGAGGAAGGTTTTAGTGAAAATCCGAAATTAGAGGGATGTTTCTGAGGGTGGCCCTAACCCCTCTTTTTCATATCCCTTCATATTTTACAACTTTCGTAGTTGACATCTAGCGATGCCGGGTACAGCAGCTAGTATAGACACAAATATATATATATATATATATATATATATATATATATATATATATATATATATATATATATATATAGACTTTGCATTGATATCATAAACTATTTATATAGGCTATGAAGAAAACTTTATATTGATAGCATAGAATAAGAATTTCTTTCATCAAAGAACTTTGCACTGATAAATATACAGTATATATATATATATATATATATATATATATATATATATATATATATAAAAGAAACTGCATTTGATATCATAAACTATTTTATATAGGCTATGAAGAAAACTTTATATTGATAGCATAGAATAATGAATTTCTTTCATCAAAGAACTTTGCACTGATAAATAAACAGTATAATATATATATATATATATATATATATATATATATATATATATATATATATATATATATATCTCAAGAGCCAGCAGGAAAACTGAAAAGCAGCAGTACCTAGCGCTTTCGTGTATTCTTGATACACCTCATCAGGGTACAATATATAAAAGAATGAAAATATCAAAGGTAAACATAAAAACAAAAAGTAAAATACAGAACAATCAAACAGCCTAGACAAGAAGCAAATGGTCCACAGCCTAGAATTACACTTAAAGGACAACAACAAATGGAAATGGAACTACTAAGCAGTCAATTACATAGTTACGAGAGAGAGAGAGAGAGAGAGCGAGAGAGAGAGAGAGAGAGAGAGAGAGAGAGAGAGAGAGAGAGACTGACCTTCCCTGGAAGATCAAAACTGACCTCTTCATGTAAAACACTCATCTCCCTAAATACTACTCTTCCTTAAGGGGTGGGGGAGGGGGGGGCTGGGGAGCGGGGAAGGGGTAGGGGGAATCGTCAATTTCTTGCCCCCCTAACACGGGGGGTAGAGAGAAAGGGGGTAGGGGGGAGGGAACAGGCAGTGTATGCCTGTCATGGAACCATTAATAACCTATACAAATGATAGCCCTGTCGTCGAAATTTGAGGGGGATGGGGAGGGGGAGGGGGATGGGAATTTCACGATGCGACACCCATGGGAGAATTGATGGATTTTGAATTCCACCTTGGTATCTCTCTCTCTCTCTCTCTCTCTCTCTCCTCTCTTTCTCTCACTCTCTCTCTCAAAAAACATGAAGTTTTTCACAGCTATTTGCATGTTTTATTCCTGAAGAATACTTTGTAATTATAGAAATATTCTCTCTCTCTCTCTCATTTCCAATGCTTATGCATTTCAATTGTTTTAACTCATAACTTTTGTTTTATCAAGTCCTAACGTCAAAGCACATCTCTCTCTCTCTCTCTCTCTCTCTCTCTCTCTCTCTCTCTCTCTCTCTCTCTCTTGGAGTGACAGGTCTTCAATCTAAATCCGCCTCAGTGTTCGTCCTCCATCATTATTTAATATCTCTCTCTTTCACGCCAGTCTCCATCATCATCATCATCATCATCGTCACTATACACATCATCATCAACGTCATCACCATCACCATGACTGTCACCATATCACCATTATATTCATCTTGACCATCGTCATCACCTTAATTCATCTCCTTCATAGATGTCGTGTCCAAGTCTTCCCATAAAAACTTACAAAGTAAAAAAAATAAATAAAATAAACTAGAGGAAATAAAATCATCAAAATGAATTGTAAAACTCAAAATATTAAAGTAAATGAAACACCTTATCACAAAGACAAACCTCGCCCACACACACACACAGACACACACACACACACACACACACACACACAAACCGCTAATTCAGACCGAAATGACTGATGGTTGTGAAACCCTTTACAGGGAAATTTGGATTTGACAAATGGTTTTCGAACCTATAAAAGCCATTCATCTCCAGGTCTGGATCCTTTACGACGACTTCTTGGGAA
>NC_087220.1:64015656-64020656 GCF_015104395.2 Macrobrachium nipponense
ATATAGACCTCCTAATACTAAAGAGTTTGACTTAATAATTGAAAAATTGGATGATATATGTAGAAATCACAAGGACTGGACTATTCTCCTATCTGGTGACTTCAACTTTCCTTTCGTAGAATGGAAAGAACGAATAGGAGACTGGTTGTACTTATACATATAAAAAAGAGAGTAATAGTAGTGCAGAAGATAAGAGGCAATTTGAAAAGCTATTATATATGCTACTAGAATACAACATTCAACAAATAAATCACCTGCCAACAAGAAAGGAAAATACTTTAGACCTAGTATTTGTGAACGAGATGAATTATGTTAAAGAAATAATAGTTTATAATGCGAGTATTTCAGATCATAATGTCATAGAATTAACAGTTCATTCAAAGCAAGTGAAAATAGAGATAAGCAAGAAATGAAAAGTGGGAAGGATATGAAAAAAATACAACTTCTACAGTAAAAAATATAAAATGGTCAGAATAATGAAGAATTAAACAAAGATTGGGATAACATTTTCGTAAGTGATGACATAAGGGTAAATACGGAGATATTATATAAATATTAGAGAAAATAGTGGATAAATATATACCGAAGAAGAAAAGTAAACATCATTCATGCATACCAAGAGACAGAAGGATCTTGTTCCAGAAAATCAGAAAGTGGAAAAAAGGTCTTGCAAAAGAAAAAAATGCATGGAAAGTTATAGAACTAAAAAGTAAGATAGAAAATGCAGAACAAAAGATTTATACAATCAAAAGAAAATGAAAAAAACGGGACTTGGAAGAAAAAACCCTATTAAATATCAAGCAAAACCCCAAACTATTATACTCATATGCGAAGAAGATGAATAAAAGAAGAATAGAAATAGGCCCTCTGAGAATTGAAGGGAGATAACGAATGAAAAAAAGGAAATTTGCAACATACTGGCAGAACGATATAAGAGAGAATTCACCCCTAGAATAGATAATGAAGATAATGATATAGAAGTAAGGGACGAAAATAGTGAATATTTAGCTGACATAGAAATTAATGAAGCTGATATTGTGCAGGCAATTAATGAATTAAAAATGGAGCTGCTGCAGGGCCGGATGGAGTCCCTGCTATTTTGTTAAAGAAAGTAGTTCATTCTATCGCAAAGCCACTTGCAATATTATTAAGACAAAGTGTAGATACAGGCAAGATTTATGATGAGCACAAATTAGCATATATCACCCCTACTTTCAAAAGTGGATCAAGACTAGAGGCAAGTAATTATAGGCCTGTGAGTCTAACATCACATATTATGAAAGTGTATGAAAGGGTAATGAAGAAAAATATTATGAAACATTTAATAAAAAATAATTTGTTTAATAGACACACGGTTTCGTACCCGGAAAAAGTACACAAACCAAACTGTTAGTCCACCGTGAGAACATATTCAAAAATATGAAAAGCGGAAATGAAACAGATGTGGTTTATCTAGACTTTGCAAAAGCTTTTGACAAAGTAGACCATAATATATTAGCAAAGAAAATTAGAAAACACAATATCGTAGATAAAGTAGGAAGATGGTTAAAAAGAATTTTTACACAACAGAAAAACAGATAGTTATTGCAAACGATGAGAAATCGGATGAAACCAAGGTAATATCCGGTGTGCCACAGGTACGGTTGCTAGCTGCAATATTGTTTGTTATTATGATTGAAGACATAGACAGTAATGTTAAGGATTCGGTAGTGAGTAGTTTCGCTGATGACACAAGAATAAGTAGAGAAATTACTTGTGATGAAGATAGGAACGCTCTACAAAGAGACCTTAACAAAGTATATGATTGGGCAGAGGTAAATAGGATGGTATTTAACTCTGATAAATTTGAATCAATAAATTATGGAGACAGAGAAGGAAAGCTATATGCATATAGGGGACCTAATAATGAGACAATCACAAATAAGGAAGCAGTTAAAGACCTTGGTGTGATGATGAAATAGAACATGTTTATGCAATGATCAAATAGCATTTCTGTTGGCAAAATGTAAAGCAAAAATGGAATGTTGTTACGGCACTTCAAAACAAGAAAAGCTGAACACATGATTATGCTTTATAAAACATATGTTCGTAGTCCAGTTGAATATTGCAATATGATATGGTACCCACACTATCAAAAGGATATTGCACAAATAGAGTGTACAAAGGTCCTTTACAGCTAGAATAGAAGAAGTTAATGGACCTAGACTACTGGGAAAGACTACAATCCTTAAAATTATATAGTCTAGAAAAAGGGAGAGAAGAACGCTACATGATAATTCAGGCATGGAAACAGATAGAAGGGAATAACAGAAAATATCATGGAACTAAAAATATCAGAAAGAGCAAGCAGAGGTAGATTAATAGTGCCCAAAACTATACCAGGAAAAATAAGGAAAGACACACAGGACATTAATCCACTACGCACCAGCATCGATAATGCAGCGTCTATTCAATGCGTTGCCAGCTCATCTGAGGAATATATCAGGAGTGAGCGTAGATGTGTTTAAGAATAAGCTCGACAAATATCTAAACTGCATCCCAGACCATCCAAGATTGGAAGATGCAAAATATACCGGAAGATGTACTAGCAACTCTCTGGTAGACATTAGAGGCGCCTCACACTGAGGGACCTGGGGCAACCCGAACGAACTGTAAGGTCTGTAAGGTAAGGTAAGGTCTCTCTCTCTCTCTCTCTCTCTCTCTCTCTCTCTCTCTCTCTCTCTCTCTCTCATGAATACACAATGCATAAATAGCAACAAAGTCTGAATAAGTAACGAGAGGATTTGCGATGATTTAAAAGCTTGATCTCAACCTCTTTTGAAGTTACGGGAAAAAAATGACCTAAATAATTACCCACCTCCATTACGCACGAGTAAATAACAGAGAGAGAGAGAGAGAGAGAGAGAGAGAGAGAGAGTCCTGCAGCATCATGGTACATTTGCCTTTTGTGAGAAGGTGCACTATTTTCCACCATTCCAGTGCCAAGGATCGAGTGCCAGTCAGTTCCTGAACAATTGGTGAGTCCTTCTCGATGTTCTTGGCACTGTCTAGGTTTTTTTTCTTTTTTCATTTTTTTTTTACATTCTCGACGTCTTAATCGACAAAGTTTTTTTTCCTATTCGAAGACTTTAAACTGCGTTTGTTTTTCCTCTTTAGATTTGGCTGTCGAGTTTTTTTTAAAGCTAGAGGTTTTAACTTCTTAGTTTTCAAAGTTTTATCTAAGGAGTTTTTTGTTTTAAGTGTTTTTGCTCAAATGTTCAAGTACCGCCGAAGTTCTCTCCTTGAAGTTTTTACCTTGACAGTTTTCCACCGAAGCTTTTAACATCGAAGTGTTCCCTTTGAAGTTTTACCAACGAAATTTTTAACTTGGAAGTTTTTCCTGGTTTTTATCATCGAAGTTTTTGCCTTGAAATTGTTATCATCGAATACTTCGAACTAAAATTTTTACCATAAAATTATTCCCACTTTCACCATCGAAGTTTTCACGGTCTAAATTTTATCCTTAGAAGTTTTGTATATAAAATTATATTTTCCAAATCAAGTTAAAATTAGCAGAATTTGTTAATTAAATTTTCACCTTGAATTTTTAACCGTAAAAGTGATCCCCAAGAATAAGTGTTATTATTATATAATAACGAGGTAGACTTTTAAATTATCGTGTACTTAATAACAAAATATACTTTTTTTATAAACATAATATACTTTAATTCAAGCTATAAGCTTCCCAAGGCCTCACTGTAACCCATTCTCACCAACAGTATTTCACCTACCACCGACATTCGTGACGTCATCTCCAACCCAATTCCACCAACACCAATTAAATACAAACTAAAACCATGACGTCATGATGACGTCATCTTTCCACTATATCTAGCGTTCACTGTTGGCGAACCGAAGACGGTTTTCTGCCACTTTGACGACCTTCGCGAACGAAGCCACTAGGTGATTGGAATGAGTGGGCCGTAATGGCTTGTTCATGAGGTCGTCGTCAATCTATTGGGGTCGTTAACGATTGTTAAGCGGTCGTTTTCAATACCTTTTTTCAATCTTTGATATGAGAGAGAGAGAGAGAGAGAGAGAGAGAGAGATAGAGATTTTTTTCTTAGTAAGATTTCTTTGTATGTATCTCCATGTTTTTATAAAGGAGCAGTAATCCCCCCCGCCTCCTCTCTCTCTCTCTCTCTCTCTCTCTCTCTCTCTCTCTCTCCCCAAATGCACAAGTGACACAGAAAACCAATTCCAGGCGCCGACAGCTTTCCATAAGTCTCTCTCTCTCTCTCTCTCTCTCTCTCTCTCTTCGTTTCCAGACACGCCTGACAAAAAAATAATGCTGGATAAGAATAAAAGGAGTCTGGAAATGGGGAAATCACGTGAATGAGGAGGAGGAGGAGGAGGAGGAGGAGGAGAAGAGGAGGAGGAGGAGGAGGAAGGAAGAACGCAAGACTAATGGAGTTCTGAAGAAATCGTTTACGCACTAAGACAAATATGGGTACATGCGCGCGCGCATGCACACACACATGGAAAGAAGGAAGAAGAAGAAGAAAAAATGAAATATTTACAAAAATTTGATCTAAGCCTTTCAAATTCGACTTTCCAATGGAAAATATTAATAAACAATTTTATCTATTTCCCTTCAATTTCTGTTTACTAAAGATATTCCTTCTTTCTTATTTTCCCCATTTTCATATTTATTCTAAATTTCCCATGTTGCGTTTACTGGTTTTTCTAATTAACTGTTTCTGTTCCGTTGTTTTTCTTCAAAGTTCTTCCAGTTCGTTCGTTTTGCTGTCTGTCTTTTTCACATTTCCCTGTTTTTTCCTACATTAGCTTTTTGCTGGCTCCAATTTGACCCAATTCACGTTTTTCCCCAATTCGTAAACTTCATTCCAGATCTGGCACAGATAGGATAAAGCCCTGCTCTGTTCTCCTGTCCCTAAGGATATGAGTATTCTATCAACAGCTTTTTTAATCGGAATTTGGAAAACTAGCAAACATATGTA
>NC_087220.1:64025656-64028156 GCF_015104395.2 Macrobrachium nipponense
TTAACGTCTCTGATAGAAGATTGCTAGGTACGGGCGCGGTACCTGTCAATATTCGGCGTTGGAAGCCTTTCAACACGCGCATTACGTCAAAGTGAAGTGTTGACCTTGTTGGAGAGAGAGAGAGAGAGAGAGAGAGAGAGAGAGAGAGAAGGATTGACACTCTCTCTCCTCTTCTCTGGTGCATTTGTTTGTTGCTAGGATGGGGAAGTAGCAATTACGCGTTACTCAACGAAATGATTAAACTCTCTCTCTCTCTCTCTCTCTCTCTCTCTCTCTCTCTCTCTCTCTCTCTCTCTCTCTCAAAATTCGAAAATATACAATCAATACCCAATCAATAAAGAAAATACACATTACAGAAAGAACTCGTACGCACACACGCATAAACAAGAGCGCACGTATCAATCACCCGCGATTGTATGAATAAAAACCAACAGGAAAAAAAGACTTTGCGAAAACAAATGCATTACCAATACATTTACTTGCTTTCGCACGCAAGCATACAAGCTCATACATCCAGAAACATGCAAGCAAGCATGGAAAAAAAAAAACCCTGAAAGAAATAAAAAAAAAGGCAAAAATGTCAAAGGAGACATTCTAAACCCATAAACCAGTGGATGAGAGACAGATTCCAGGGAATCAGGGCCCTGGAATGATGCTGGATTCCAGAGGCGATGTTCTTGGATTCCAGGACTTGAAATGGCAAACAGGACGTTCGTTGGATGAGAGAGAGAGAGAGAGAGAGAGAGAGAGAGAGAGAGAGAGAGAGAGAGAGAGAGAGAGAGAGAGAGAGAGAGAGAGAGAGTAAATGGAAGTAACGATTGATTTCATAAACCTAAAGTATTATATACATGCCAAGTAAAAATGTATAAACTAAAAAACCACCATAAAATCTATTAAAAATAAATGTTAACAATACTTATAAAATGGTAATAATTATACCAATAATATAGTAATGTTAATACTAATAAAACGCACATGAAGGTCAGATATTATTCCCTAGTAAATTCCACAAAACATCACCATTTGAAATAAAAAAGGAACAAAAATATTCTGCCATAAGAAAAACATTCCAGAAATCAAACCAATTTAGATTCCTGAATAAATAAATAAATTAAGAATATAAAATAAAATCTAGAGTAAAGAAACTAAACAGGAATTCAGGAATAGGAAAAAAACACGCAAAAGACAAAAGAAAAACATCACAAAAATCAAAACATTTAGACTCCGGAAATAAAAAATACTGAAATAAAATCTACAGCAAAGAAATATACCAGGAACTCAGGAATTATAAAAAACTTTCCAAGGAGACAAGAAAAACATCACAAATATCAAAAAAATTTAGATCCCTGAATAAACGAGAAACTGAAATAAAATCTAGAAAAAAAAAAAACACGAAATCAGGAATAAAAAAAACAAAAAAACTACAAAAAACGAAGTCCCAAAGACAGCTCACCTAAGGAAGAGCACCCACCAGAAATCATGAGCATAAATCTCTTTGTAAACAATGCATGTCTAGTCAAACGCACCCAACATTTCAGCGCTAATTAAGAAAGCAAATGATGACCAAAACGAACGCGCCCTCTCGAGGGGTCAGGAGGAGACTCTCACGAGAGAGAGAGAGAGAGAGAGAGAGAGAGAGAGAGAGAGAGAGAGAGAGAACCTTTTAACCTTCTTGTTCAACCTGGGCGATGTTCCCAACTGAACGAAGCCTCTAAATGATGAAATGATATTCTAATGGGAGCTGGAGAGAGAGAGAGAGAGAGAGAGAGAGAGAGAGAGAGAGAGAGAGAGAGAGAGAGACCCTTAAAAGAAAGAAGAATACATTAAACGTACCCACTGATCATACGATGGCAAAGACGTACTTTTTAATTAAGGTACAAAGGTCCGGCCTGGCATTAGAGACGTTACACAACTCCCTCCCTCCCTCCCTCGTCCCCCCATCCACCCACCCACCCCCCCCCCCCCCCCCCGCCCACCCTGCCCCCGGCAAGTCAGCAGACAGACAAACAGCTTCCAGTCGACTAATATTTACGTCCTTGCCTTTTACGGGAACGAGGGTTTAAAATATATAAATACGAGGCATCGCAACGTCAATGGAAAATAATTAACTGTGAAAGATCTGCTTGGGAGGATTTTTTTTTTTCCTGCCGAACTGAACAGCTGATTCCGATCGATCATTACCGGTACTTTTCGTTCACTCATGATGGAATCATACTCGTAAAAGTGAGCGAAATGGTGTGAAAACACACAAGGAATTATGGAATTGGATATTTGGCATTTTACCCCAACTGAACAGCTGATTCCGATCGATTCTTACCGATACTATTCGTTCACTCATGATGGATCAATACACGTAAAAGCGACCGAAATGATGCGAGAACAAACGACGAATTATGAAAAACGATGTATTTAGAATTTTACCCAAACTGAACAGCTGATTCTGATCGATCCTTATCGATACTATTCGTTCACTTACTTAAGATAATTACATGTAAAATTG
>NC_087220.1:64033156-64038156 GCF_015104395.2 Macrobrachium nipponense
GGAGAGTAAGTGGGAGATGGGAATGAGTGGGTAGGGAGGAGTGTGAGGGGAGGTAAGGGGGATGGGGGACGAGGAGGGGGTAAGGCGTGAGAGGTAAGGGGAAAAAGGATAGGTGGAAATGCAAGCCACTGAGAAGGATGTTAAGGGGATTAGTGGATGGTAGAGGGGTGAGAGGAAGGGTAGGGGAGGGGAATGGGAGGAAGGGGAGAGGCTAGGGGAAATAAAGAGGGGGAAATTATGGATAGCAGAGGGGTGGGAGGGGGAGGGGAGTGGGAAGGGGTTTAGAAGATGGGAAGGGGGGAAGGTGAATGACAGAAAAGAGGAATGGAATGAAAAGGGAAGCTGATAAAGAAGGGGGAAGTAGGAAGGGAGGGGGATGTAATGGAATGGGAAGGAGAGAGGGGGGAAGGGAAATATGAAATAGGGAAGAGATGAGAAAAAGAACAGAAAATTGAGAAAAATAAAGGAGGGAGATAAGTGAGGAAGAATAGCAGAAAAGTACGGAGATAAGTAGGGAGTAAAACGGAGGGTAAGAAGGATGGCATAAGGTAAGGGGGAGGGGGAGGAGATCCAGAAAGGGGGTGAGGGGGAAAACTTTTTACTGGAAGATCCATTTCCAGCGACTTGTGTAGCTCTCCTTCTCAATGTCTTTTCCAGGTCTACATTCCAGCGGATATGGAGTCTGGAAGTGGGAATGCATTATCCAGTCCAGTGACCTCCTGAGATTCGCCTCTCTCTCTCTCTCTCTCTCTCTCTCTCTCTCTCTCTCTCTCTCTCTCTCTGCCTTTGTTTTCTACCTACTACTGCTTACATTTGATCCACTCTCTGCTAGACACCAATATTTCGATATGCTAATTAAATTATTAATATTTCTTAAGCATAAAATATTCTCATCGATATTTCTAAATACACGTTTATATAAAAAATATATATATAAATTATATATAACAACCATAACATCTCTAAGTAATTAAACCTCAATACATGTATTTATAGCAATCCAAATTCGGCCATAACATCACAGGCTGCAAGCATCGGCCACGCCCCTCCAACTGAAAAGCTGCCAAACAACGCAAAAAAAACGACATAAAAAAAAAACATTTATAGAGATAACAGACTCTATTTGGTTACGTCAATCAATAACATTCACGATGGGCGGTGCCTATAAAGATTAAAGAGCTGTCACTCGTATCGGACAACACTTTTATGATGAAATAAGGATGAGATCAACAAGGAGTATGGCAACACTGCCGTGACGTATTGGAAATGTAAACAATAGGAGTTAGTTCTCGATATATATGTGTATATATCATTATATTATATTATATTATTATTATTAGATATATATATATACATATATATATATATATATATATATATAATATTACCTTATTTATATAAAACCTAAAATTTAAATTATATTATATATATCATATATATATATATAATATATATATATATCTATTATATATATAATTATATAGACATATAAATATTATATTTATATAAATACATACATAATATATATATCTATCTATATATATAGATATATATTTATAAATATTAATATTAAATATAATATTACTATATATACATATAAAATATATATATGATATACATACATATATATATATATATATATATATATATATATATATATATTATATATATATATATATATGAGAGAGAGAGAGAGAGAGAGAGAGAGAGAGAGAGAGAGAGAGAGAGAGAGAGAGCCAGTTCAAACAGAAAAACTTGAAACCAACCTTGTCCACCCGGCGTTTCCTTGAGGAAGAAATTATTCTTGATGAAGATTAAAAAGGTCGATTCTGGGCGACTGGAGGTCACCTCAAACGACTGAGGGGGAGGGGGGGCGGGGGGAGGGGGGGGAAGTGACCCTGGGACATTTTGGAAGAAAGTCGTTTCTGAATAAAAGTTATGTTATGAGAGAGAGAGAGAGAGAGAGAGAGAGAGAGAGAGAGAGAGAGAGAGAGAGAGAGGTTGCATAAAGTTGCTAATTGCTAAATGATTATTATTACCATTATTATATTTTGCAATACATTTTGTTATCACAGCTGTTGTTAATATAAAATACTGACAACAAATTTATTAGTCATTAAAGGCTCCGAAACCTCTACTTAAAAAAAAAACTCTAAAATTTCTATTTTAACTCTAAAACCTCAATTTAAAACAAATACAGTTAAAATGCGAAAAAATGTATGCGTGCATACATGACTGTTCACACAAAAATGTATATTTTAAAAAATACATTGTACTAATTAACAATTCGTCATCTACTTGGAATCTCGTCTATCTGACACGTACAAAACAAAACTGACGGTGCTGTACTTGTCCCCTGTCCAAAGATTGAGGGTCACCCCAGGTCGCCCTATTGAAATATGGGCGGGGTGACAAAAATAAAATTAAATAAATAAATACGACACAGGTGGCCTGGATTTCACGTAACTTGTTTGCTCCAAAGGTAGGTTCATGAGACAGGAATCACAGGCTCTCTCTCTCTCTCTCTCTCTCTCTCTCTCTCTCTCTCTCTCTCTCTCTCAAACATTAAAAATATATTTAATATTTTAAACCATACCACGCTATCACCCTTTCTCCCTCCCCCCCAAAAAAATCATTATATTTTGTGGGCTGTGATAAACGCAGCTCTCTCTCTCTCTCTCTCTCTCTCTCTCTCTCTCTCTCTCTCTCTCTCTCTTTTCTATTGCTAAAGACCATCTTTTACGGAAATTTTGTCTAATATAAAACACTGCTAACGACAAAGGTAAACGCAATAAATTATCACAGTTGTAGTACATTTAACTATAAAAAATATAATTAGCAATAGGTAACTATTTGATAGTATTCATACTAAAGCCTTGCGTATCCTTCTGGGAGTCCTACATAAAATTAACAAACCTTAATAATCCTAAGATGAATTACCACAGTATTCCAGGATTCTCCTTTTACTGTTAGGAAGCGTGAAAGAAAAAACGACCGAAGGATACCAGATCCTACGTTCCTTGCTGGGAGTCCTACAATAGTAGGACTCTCCTTTTACTGTTGGGAACAATGAAAGAAAAAACAACGACCGAACGACACCAGATCCTACGTTTCTTGAGGGAATCCTACACAAAAATAGCAAGCACTAAACATCCTATGATGAATTACCACAGGATAGTAGGACTCTCCTTTTACTGTTGGGAACAGTGAAAGAAAAAACAACGACTGAAGGATACCAGATCCTACGTTCCCTGCAGGGAGTCCTACACAAAAATAACAAGCACTAAACAACCTATGATGAATTACCAAAGGATACTAGGACCCTCCTTTTACTGTCAGGAACAGTGAACGAAAAGCAGGCCCTTCGAATCCTATGAAAAATGATCGCAGGATACAAGGAACCTCCGTTGGACGTCAAGTATCCTCCGACCTCCAACAGCTGCGCTTTGTCAGGTGGGTATCCTTCAAAGTCACTGGACGAAGCTTCTGTTTTCATCTTCGGGTTCTTTTTTTTATTACTGGTCGGGTGATGCCATGACGTCACGGCATCCCGGAGATGAAAGAGGAATGTGCTGAAGCCGCTCCTGACAACCGTTGTTATTATTGTTGTTGTTGTTGTAGCTGTTGTTGTTTAAAGATTATTATAAACAAAAAACAGCTGTTGTTGTTCTTGTTAATGATGATGTTGTTCAGAGAATGTTACAAACAACAGAAGTTGTCGTTGTTGTTTAGAAAATATTACAAACAACAACAGTTGTTTTTTATGTTGTTGCTTAAAGAGTATTACAAACAACAGTTGTTGTTGTTGTGGTTGATGCTGTTTAGAGATTATTTAAAAAAAAAACTTTTTTCATTGTTGATGTTTAGAGAATATTGCAAACAACAGCTGTTGTAGCTGTTGTTGTTTAGAAAATATTACAAACGGTAACAGTTGTGTTTATGTTGTTAAAAGATTATTACAAACAATAGTTGTCACTGTTGTAGTTATTTAGAAAATATTACAAACAACAGTTGTTGTTTGTTGATGTTGTTGTAGCTGTTGTTGTTTAAGAGAATAATAAAAACAACACCAAAAAATATATTCGAAGCTCGTGACTACCAATATCTTGGGTGACACGACAATTCGAAAGAGAATGGAAAAATTATTATCATTATTTTGTCATATATGGCAACAATTATGCGAAAATAAAAAAATACTCCATATATGGCAACACTGCGATAGTAACAACAACCTCAATAATAAAAATGCCCACTCAATCTACTAGCTTTCTCATGTCTCAGTGTGACCCACTGCAACTTCTACTGGACTCCCCAGATCTGTTGCAAGGTTCTATAATGGTTATGTAAGCTATATTAATATTAATAATAATATTAATAGTAAATGCAAAAGCCACATTTATAATAGTGACAATAAAGGACGCAGAGATATAAGAAAACTTTATAACCAATATCTCATCAATATTTGATTTCCTAGACAGTTCTTCTGTTTATGTAAACAATTGTGGACAGGTAAAACTCAGGTGAATTAATGAATACTTGTTTCGATATGGACAATTTTCGTCTTTTTTTTTCTCTCTCTCTCTCTCTATTATATAAGTTCACTGTCCATAATGCCGAATTATAATGCTTATGTATAATTACATAGGCAACACACACATATTTATTTATAGTATGCATAAACATACAAAAAAATACAAATGCTAAATAAAAAAATTATAATTATAATTACCTTACGAAATGCATCAAAACATCAACATCCTCCTTTTAACTCAATAAAAAAAACTTCTTTTAAATCAATAGAAAAAAAAGTCTTTTAACTCAATAAAAAACTTTTAATTCAATTCAATAAAAAAAACTTCTTTTAATTCAATAAAAGAACTTCTTTTAACTCAATAAAAAAACTTCTTTTAATTCAATAAAAACACTTACTTTAATTCAATAAAAAAAACTTCTTTTAACTCAATAAAAAAACTTCTTTTAACTCAATAAAAAAACTTTTA
>NC_087220.1:64043156-64055622 GCF_015104395.2 Macrobrachium nipponense
ATTCCATCGCATACTGGTAACACTGTTAGAGGTACTGGTGAACTGTTATATAGAGATATTGGTAACAATGTTGGCGATTTATGGATTATTATGAACAAGTGTGTATTTAGGTATAAGTGGTGTGTAGTTGTACAGTTATACATTGTATTTAGGCTGGATGTATGCATTGAAAAAATAGAGTATTTGGATACAGAATAAATATTTACTATATTCTTGACTTGGGAGACAAGGATATGGATATGAATACGACTGGGAATATAATAAATTAATAAATAAAGAGATAAATTAATTAATTAATTAGTAAAGATATATATATATATATATATATATAATATATATATATATATATATCTAGTAATTAGTAAATATATGTATCATAAAAAGTATATATATACATTTATAGTATATATATTTATATTTAATATTATATATTATATATATATAGATATATATATATATATATATATAATATATATAATAATATATAATATTTTATTACACGAAATAATGATTGCACAAACCTAGATAAACACTTCAAGATAAACCTTCTGTCCCCTCTATACAAAAAATACCTCGCCTTTTTTTCGCTTTACCTATCTT
This sequence comes from Macrobrachium nipponense, assembly GCF_015104395.2. Classification (NCBI taxonomy): domain Eukaryota; kingdom Metazoa; phylum Arthropoda; class Malacostraca; order Decapoda; family Palaemonidae; genus Macrobrachium; species Macrobrachium nipponense. The sequence goes on from NC_087220.1 coordinate 64,043,757, forward strand.
TTATTTATTTTATTTTTATTTTTTTTTTACCAGCTGTCGTAAAACTCTTCTTATCTGAGCCCCAACCTTATCAGCTGATCCCAACCTGAAGACGACAGGTCTGTAAAATCTGTTTTATACACACCGTGGTGGATTCCAGTTCTTGGAAAGAGCAGGTTATATTATACTCGGTCCATGCACGGAGAGAGAGAGAGAGAGAGAGAGAGAGAGAGAGAGAGAGAGAGCCCTTTACAGAAGACAATAATGGACTACAGAGAGAGAGAGAGAGAGAGGCCCTTTACAGAAGACATAATGGACTAGAGAGAGAGAGAGAGACGAGAGAGGAGAGAGAGAGAGAGAGAGAGAGAGGATGCAGACGGCAGACGACTGCACTTGTAATGAGAATTAGGGGTCTCATTTAAAACAGGAAAAATAAAGCAAATTAGGAGAGAGAGAGAGAGAGAGAGAGAGAGAGAGAGAGACTGCAGCTGTAAGAGATAACGCTTCACGATTGTAATTAAGGGAATAGTACGGTGTGTGTGTGTTCAAGCAAAATGTATGTAATGAATGCAAGCATTCATTGGGCGAATAATTGCTTGAAAAGTATCATATTAAGGCTACTGTTGATGTGATTGTTATAATTTATTACTGAAACGGCACTTCAGAATATACAGTTTGTACGCGTGCCATGAGAAGAAATATTCGATGGAGACATAGTAGCGGCGGTTGTAGTGGGAGTATAAATATAAAAAAACTATAGAGCAAGTTTTTAATTATGACTTTTGTAGACTAAGTTTTGTCCATTAAAAACGTGCATATACATTCCTAAATAGACCGGAGTGAAAATAAATACAAAAAATAGAAAGATAAGTTCATAAAAATTGCATAAATAAATATATAAATATAAAAACAAATAAATAAATACATTAATAATAATAATTACTGTACCCTCATCTAAACACATACCAAACCCAACTTGCAAACCCACCTCTGTAACACCTAAAAATAATAATAAAAAAAAACCTCCTTTGTAACGCCAAATAACAAAAATACAAAACCTACCTTTGCAATACTATATCGAAAATAAAATAATATACAAAACCCACATTTGCAACACCAAATAAAAATATACAAAACCTACTTTTGCAACACTAAATAAAAAATTTACAAAACCCATCTTTGAAACTTAAAAGAAACCTTTGATTATTAAAAAAAAAACTTTTTGCTGATTAAAAAAATACCTTTGCTGATTATAGAAAAAACCACCTTTGCTGATTAAAAAACCACCTTTCCTTATTAAAAAAACATTTGCTGCTTATGAAAAAAAACCACCTTTGCTGATTATAAAAGAAAACCCCACCTTTTCTGATTATGAAAAAACACCACCTTTGCTGATTATACAAAATCACTATTTGCTGATTATAAAAACACCACTATTTGCTAAACATAAAAAAACACCTTTGCTGATTATAAAAAAAAACCTTTGCTGCTTATAGCAGCATATAAAAAAACAACCTCTGCGGATTATAAATAAATCTCCTTTGCTGATTATAAAATAAAACTTTGCTAATTATAATAAAAAAGCTTTGCTAATTGTAAATAAAAAAATCTTTGCTGATTATTAAAAAAAACCACCTTGCTGATTATATAAAAATCACCTTTGCTGATTATAAAAAAACCTTTCGTAATTAAAAAAAAAATAAAAAAAAAACACCTTTGCTAATCATAAGAAACACCTTTGCTGATTATATAAAAAAAACAACCTTTTCTGATAAAAAAAAAACACCTATGCGGATTATATAAAAAACACCTTTGCTGATAAAAAAAACACCTATGCTGATTATATAAAAAACACCTTTGCTGATTACACAGCTAGCTGATTATATATAAAAAAAACACCTTTGCTGATAAAAAAAACACTTATGCTGATTATATATAAAAAAACACCTTTGCTGATAAAAAAAACACCTTTGCTGATTATATAAAAAAAACAACCTTTTCTGATTATATAAAAAAAAAACCTTTGCTGATAAAAAAACACCTATGCTGATTATAATAAAAAAAACCTTTGCTGATAAAAAAACAACTTTGCTGATTATATAAAAAAAAACCAAAACCTTTGCTGATAAAAAAAAAAAAACACCTTTGCTGATTATAAAATAAAAAAAACCTTTGCTGATGCCACCTTTCTGATAAAAAAAAAACAACCTTTCTGCTGATTATATAACCTTTGGCTGATTAAAAAAAACACAACCTATGGGATTATATAAAAACAAAAACACCTTTGCTGATAAAAAAAACACCTATGCTGATTATATAAAAAAAACAACCTTTTCTGATTATATAAAAAAACAACCCTTTGCTGATAAAAAAAAAAAACCTATGCTGATTATATTAAAAAAAAAAACTTTGCTGATAAACAAAAACCCACCTTTGCTGATTATATAAAAAAAACAACCTTTTCTGATTATATAAAAAAAAACAACCTTTTCTGATAAAAAAAAAACCTATGCTGATTATATTATAAAAAAAAAAAAAACCTTTGCTGATTACGACGAAACCCGACGTATAATCACAAAATTATCACGCATCCTTTAGTGGACAATGCATTACCGAGGAAAGCAGTAAACCTAGACATCACTTGCAATGCGTTCGTATGCAATCATGCTTTCCCAAGCACTTGATGGCACATAGATCATGCTATAGAGTCAGACAGTGGGGAATGCACGTCCCATACGGTTCGGGCATATAAAAATATGGCTGGTAATAAGGTCAGGAAAGGAAAGAGGAGGAGGAGAGATGGCAGTGAGGAAAATGGGAGATGATGGATGAGTAAGATCAGGAGGAAAGAGAGAGAGAGAGAGAGAGAGAGAGAGAGAGAGAGAGAGAGAGAGAGCCTCACCTTATTTGCTTAATGGCGTTACAGCCTCAGTACGAAACGAGATAAAGAAGATGGGAACACTTATAATTACCTTGATGGAGGGCGCGCGGATAGGCCTATACTACGTATAGGCTGAGTGCGAGAAGGTGTGGGAGGGTGGGGGGGGGAGGAGGGGGGGGGGGGGGGGGGGGGGGGAAGGGAAGAAAGGGGTTAAGATTCGGGGGTATGGGGAGGGATAAAGATGAACGATAAGATTTATTATTGTTAGAAGGCCTGCTTCCATATTAAGTGGGCGAGATTACCTAAGGAAAAAAAAAGTGTTTGGTCACTTTTCTACTGTTTTTTTTTTTTTTTTTTAATATTCCGTGTTTGAGATACGGGGTCTCTCTCGCTCTCTCTCTCTCTCTCTCTCTCCCTCTCTCTCTCTCCTCAAAAAAATTTATAATATGCTATATATCTACTATAGACAAATATGGATATATATACACTATATATATACATATACATGTATATCTATGTATATACTATTATACATGCATACATACATTATAAAATTAAAAATTCCATTTGTATTAGAATATATTATCAAAACGTCAAAAATCCCAAAAACCTCCCAAGCAATGTCAAGAACGACACGCAAAATCAATGAATTATCTAAGATACTAAATCCTCAGGTGAGAATCAAATACCCAGGTAATTCACACGTAAACACCAATAGGTTTGGACCAACTTCAGTCATTTTAAACATTCATCCTCTCCCAACGTCTCGTTAAAGGATGTTGCCCTGGAGAAAGATGTCTTTTGGTTCAGTGGGCCAAATTTGCAATGTTTATTCCAAGGGGGTATAAATTGGACTTTTTTTGGCAAGTTTGTTCACAGAAAGACTACGAATTGGTGTTATATTTTCGTTCTTAGGAAGCTTTTAAGTGTCAATGATCATAACTGTATTAATAATGGACATTGTGATAATAATAACAATAATAAAGTACTTATTATTACAGAGTATCATTAGTAAATAGAATGTGTTACATAACAAAGGTTTACTGATAGTTATTATTATTTCCTGATATTGGCAGCATTACTAGTGGTGTACATAATACTACCATTGCTAGTGCTGCCAATATAATATAATAAAAAAATAATAATAATAATAATAATAATAATAATAATAATGTTCAATAATACTAATAAATAATAATTAAAAATATAAATAAATAATAATAATAAATAATAATAATAATAAAAAATAATAATCATAATAATTGCAAAAAAGAAAAAACCCACAAATTCAAAAAGTTCGTAACTTGTTTTTTTTTAATTGTCTAAGTATTTACAGTAAGTTTTAATCCAACATAATAAATAATAAGAAAATAATAATAATAATAATAATAATTAATAATAATAATAATAATGAATAATAATAATACAAAGTAAAGAAATAAAGCTTGCTATAGGTTGCTAAATTTCAGAATAATATTTAATAATAATAATAATAATAATAATAATAATAATAATAATAATAATAACAATAATAATAATATATATAAATATTTCATAATAATAATTAATAATAATAATAATAATAATAATAATAATAATAATAATAATAATAATAATAATATTAATAATAATAATAATAGGCATGGAGAAGCATTAACCCCATTTTATGGGACCTTAAACAAAAGAGCACCTCCCATATCTTGACATGGGACCCATTACCTTCCCCAAAATTCCCAGTGACTATTCGGTTATTGCTTCCCATAAAGTTGAATACCCAGGACTCTTAATATTTCTTTCTCTCTCTCTCTCTCTCTCTCTCTCTCTCTCTCTCTCTCTCTCTCTCTCTTACCTTTTCATCATTCTTATTTCTGAGAGAGAGAGAGAGAGAGAGAGAGTTTTTTCTCGATTTTTGATTTTTTTTTTTTTTGCATTGTGAACAGCTCAAGTATTTTTGTACTAATATTCTGCTTGATAAAATTGGCAAATTACATTAACTGGAGAGAGAGAGAGAGAGAGAGAGAGAGAGAGAGAGAGAGAGAGAGAGAGAGAGAGAGATCCTGTTCTATTTTACGAACAGATCATTAGACAAAATTTACAATCTCCCCTATTCATAACCTGATAAACCCATGAAATAAAAGTCATTCTCGATAGTGGCACACTGGCAACTCTGCTAACGACTCCTTATGAATGGCGGCTCGTAAATTCATGAATGGAAGCGTAATACAAATGAACAAGGTATCATATTTCCGAACTGTGTCAACATTGTCAAACTGCTGGAGGGGGTGACAACCATTTTGCTTTTGTAATTGTTCACGTTATTATTCTTAAAGTAATAACGGACTTCAGGCGTTATGGACAGAGAGAGAGAGAGAGAGAGAGAGAGAGAGAGAGAGAGAGAGAGAGAGAGAGATTGAGAGAATTACAAGTATTGTACCAAAAGTTATATCATTATGGTTTTGAATTTTTACAATACTAGACAAACTATTAATTAAAATAATACTGAGAAAGATAATAATAATTATTATAAAAATCTTTAAAAATAAAGTTCCTAAAACCTTAAAAACAAGAACTAATATGGAATTAACAAAAATCTAAAAAAAAATGATTAAAGTTATTAAAATAAGACACAAGAGAATCGACCACTGATTATTCAGTGCAATATATTATGCAAATGTATACACGTAGAATACTGTATTTTCATTTACTGAATATACAATAAGGCCTACCCTCATTAAATACACCAAAAAGCGACAAGAACCTCCAGTGTTGTGTCAAAGTCATTTTCCATAATGAATAAACTTACGCATAAATAAACATCCCATTCACAAATACTGCTTATCATGCTAATTACAGAAAGTGGTATTATATTTCGACCCACAAGGTATATTACGTAGTAGCCTACGTGTAATTAGGGCTCAAATTTAGGCCTAAGCATATAATATAGGCCTATGGAAGATTACATCAACCTTTATAAAAGCGGGGAATACTTAAACATGCTATTTGCATATCATTAGGCTACTGGTCTAGCCATGCCGCTAGATATGGCAGTAATAAAGCAAGTCCCGCCCCCAGGGGCATCACGTACCGCCCCTGGGGACGTTACGTAAGCAGATCATATCTGTTACACACAGAAATGACGTCACATACGTCACATTAAAGGAAAGTTGGAAGAGAAAATAAAGAAATATGAATAATAAGATAAGGGTACGAAAGTCGAGAGGATAAGGATATGGGAAAATAATTACACTTACTAAGGGGGGCAGCGGAACAGGGGAAAGGGGGAGGGTAAAATGGGAAGTTCAACCCCCCCCTTCTATCCAACCCCCTGCCACCCACCCTCTCCCACTCTTCATTTAAGAGGCAGCTGAGAAAGATATATAACCAGGCTCTTAGTACCCCGTCACCTAAGGTTAATTACCACTCATTAGAGAGCATAACGTACGCCTACTGCGCGCTCGCGCGCAAAATAGAAAGGAAAGGGAGAGTGGAAGTATGGGAAAATGTCAAGATGATAATAATGGGGGAAAATTAGTAATAGTAATACAATAAGAGTAATTTTGTACAGTTATTTAACTACATAATGAAATAATGTTTACGTTGCACAAAAAAAAAAAAAAAAAAAAAAAAAAAAAAACAATAAGAAATAAATAAATAACACAGTAAAAAATGCACAAAAGTGTCTTCGGCGCAATCGAGGTTTCTGTACATCGTATAATCAAGACCACCGAACCGAAAATAGATCTACCTTTCGGTGGTCTCAGTATAATGCTGTATGAGCCGTGTCCCACGAAGCTTTCAGCCACGGCCCAGTGTTGGCCTGTCCTGTAGCTTGGCATTCGCACGATCATGGCTAACTTTAACCTTAAATGAAATAAAAACTACTGAGACTAGAGGGCTGTAATTTGGTATGTTTGATGATTGGAAGGTGGATGATCAACATCCCAAATTGCAGCCCTCTAGCCTCAGTAGTTTTTAAGATCTGAGGGCGGACAGAAAAAGTGCTGACGGACAGACAAATAGTGTTTCTTTTTTTTTTTTAATTTTTTACAGAAACAGAAAAAAATAAAAAAACTAATAAATAAACAATTTCTTTAAAATAATCCGGATATGTAAATAAAGAAAAATGAAAAAAGATGATTAAAAATCGCGCAAAAGTGCAGATCCCAAAGTCCCAACAAAGAGAAAAGACACAGAACGCACAAAGACACGACGACAGAACGACGACGAAGAGAGAGAAACGCAAGATGCGAGGGAAAGGGGGGTGGGGGCGCCAACCCCCCCGGGCGAATAAGACATAAACAAAGGCGTTTGCAGAACCCCGAAGGAAACATACGAGACGCACCGATGTCACCGAAGAGGCAGGAACTAAAACGGATGAGGATCAGAAGAGAATGAATCTTCGGAAAACGAGGGAGAGAGAGAGAGAGAGAGAGAGAGAGAGAGAGAGAGAGAGAGAGCGTAGCGTTCAGTTTATTTTGTATTATATATTTCACGCTTTAAATTCAGCTGCGTTAAAAAAAATAAAAAAAAGAGGAACATGATCACATATTATCTACACACACAGAGAGAGAGAGAGAGAGAGAGAGCGTAGCGTTCGGTTTATTTTGTATTATATATTTCACGCTTTAAATTCAGTTGCGTAAAAAAGGAAACAAAAACAAAAAGATGAACAATGATCCAGCCACCTTATCTTATAGATGGAAGAGAGAGAAGAGAGAAGAAACTTGGCCTTGCAATATCACCAAGGACAGCAGAGTCAGCAGCTAAAACTGTCAGCCAGAGAGGGTCACACTCCCTGCGTTTCGGAATCCTTGTTCTCTCCCCCCCTTCCACCTTCCTCCTCCTCACACCGCGCTAGTGACGTCGTGCCACCCTGCATGTCATTGTCGTGTTCCTGTGTGTGTGTGTGTGTGTGTATGGCACTATCTGATACATACCTTATAACTCCATAATCATTCCATGTATAATTTTTTTTTTATCTCTAAGAATATATCTCATTGCTTAATGACCAATATTCCTCTATGTTTTCACTACCCATCATTTAAATTACATGAGAAAGGCTGTTCATTAAATAAAGAAGACTTGGCAATTATCAAGACAGTTGACCGAACGTTAAATTTAATGGCAAATATGATTATCGAAATCTAATGGGACAGGGAACAAGAATTTGGTTTCCATTGTTTTGTGATAGTGAATTTTGACTCCTTTTAGCCCTCAGCTCTACGTTCGTCTAGTGCTGAGAGCGTCTGTCCCCAAAATAATATTCTCATTAATTTTTCTTTTAATGTTTTTATGATTAATGATAAATAATATTTTCATTAAATATAAAACAGCTTGAAACTAAGGGTTATCGCAGATCAGCAATTTTTGGTAACACAAAGTATGTACAACCAACCAGAAATAAAATCTCTCTCTCTCTCTCTCTCTCTCTCTCTCTCTCATACATAAATATCAAAATATAAAAACAAAGAATAAACTAATGCACCATCATTCTTACCCCCTATGGCAGTGATAACCTCTCTCTCTCTCTCTCTCTCTCTCTCTCTCATCTAAAAAGAAATAAAAATTTTTAAAAATACACTAATGCTCTACAATCTACCATTTTTACCTCCCAAGAAAATGACAGTCGTCTGTCTCTCTCTCTCTCTCTCTCTCTCTCTCTCTCTCTCTCAGTAATAATATATAACTAAATAATAAATATACTAATATACCATCCTCTTTACCACCTACGGCGAAGGTAGCTGGACCATTCCCAGCAAAGACTATATAAAAAACGATATTGTATAATATTCAAAAACTAAGTCTATTGTATAAAATATATGTTCACAAAAAAATAGCGTCTCCTAATTAACCGACTGCCCACAGGCGATGCGGAATCCTTTGATCTTCTAAGTAATCGGTGGTTGAGTAGATGTCGATATACCAAACGTCGTGATTCGTACTCATGTCGAGTAAGTCTTTAATTTCCAGGTAATGAGAGGTTTCACACCTGGTCTAAGTTCAGTGACTTTTATTCAAGGGTACTTTACTTGCTTTTTGTTGTTGTGTTGCCGCAGGTAAAATACAAGTAAGGTGTTGTACTTGAAATGTTTGTGCATTGAGTCGTATTGTAATAATAATAATAATAATAATAATAATAATAATAATAATAATAATAATAATAATAATATAATAATAATAATAATAAAATTGAAGGCAAATGGGTTTGTAATACTAAAGTGTTTGTGCAATGAACCCTATAATAATAATAAAATTGAAGGCAAATGGGTTTGTGGTAATACTAAAATGTTTTTGCAATCACCCGTATGATAATAATAATAATAATAATAATAATAATAATAATAATAATAATAATAATAATAATAATAAATAAAAATTGAGGGCAAATGGGTTTGCAATATTAAAATGTTTTTGCAATGAGGACGTTATGATAATAATAATAATAATAATAATATACTATAATAATAATAATAATAAAATTGAGGGCAAATGGGTTTGAAATTATTAAAATGTTTTTGCAATAAGCCGTATGATAATAATAATAATAATAATAATAATAATAATAATAATAATAATAATAATAATAATATATATTTATATATGTATATATAAATACATAAATGCGTTGGCAAAAACACACACACCACACACACATACACCCACACACAAATATATATATATATATATAATATATATATATATATATATATATATATTAACTTGTATATACACGTGTATATAAACTGAAACTAGCAGCGAATGGACGCAATAAATCTTTATTCATCTACAAATAAAACCTCAGTCCACGTACTCTTCACAGCCATCATTCGATCAATTCGCAAAGCCCACATAATTATACAAGCACGTCAAAAGAATGACAACTATGCACCAGAGAGAGAGAGAGAGAGAGAGAGAGAGAGAGAGAGAGAGAGAGAGACGAGAGAGAGAAACATACCATACAAAGAGTCAACAGCCGAATAAGACATCATAATTTACAAGTCTCCCCGCTTGCAGCCATACCACACAAGGAGGGATGCCGAAGGGTAGTATACACAGTAGAGCTTTTTTTTTTTTAACTCTTCTTCTTCTTCTTCTTACTTTTGGTGAAGGATGGGAGGGGAATGAGGAGAGGGGGAGAGGGAGGGATGGGAGAGGATAGGAGGGGAATGAGGAGAATGGGGAGGAGAGAGGGAGGGATGGGAGAGGCTGGGTGGGGAGGGGGAATGAGGAGAGGAAGGGGGGGAGGTGGGGAGAGGGTCTGAAGTTTTATACTATGATGCCCAGAATCCTCATTTCTCTCAACCTACTCTTCCCCTACCAACAGTTGTTAAGGAAGGGGAGGGGGTGGAGGAGAAGGGTAGGGGAGGAGGAAAATGGAAATGGGAGGGGAAATGGGAGGGGAAGGGGAAGGGAAGGGGAAGGGAGAGGGAGGGGAGATGGTCTGAAGTTGTATCCTGTGATGCCATGAATCCATATTTCTCTCAACCTACAGCTCCCTTTACAACAGTTGTTAAGGAAGGCGAGGGTGTGGAGGAGAAGAGTAGGGAGATGAGCTGGGCGGGGGGGGGGGGGGGGGGGGGGGGGAGAGGGAGGGAGGGAAAGGGGGAGGGGGTGGGGGGAGGGAAATGGAACTGCAGTTTTCTTCTATGATGCAATGAATCCATATTTCCCTCTACCACCTCCTCACTTTCTAACAGCTGTTAAGGGAGGGGATAGGAGGGCGGGCAGATAGTAGTAAGGACTGTTGTCAAGAGATAGGGTAAGGGGGAGAGTGAGAGGGAGGGAGGGGGGAGAGGGGCTGCCATTTCCTCCCAAAGATGTCATGGATTGATGGCTTTCATGGGGCTGTTGAGATGTAGATGGATGGTAATGAGGAAATTACGAGGCGTTCGATGAATTTGGGGAGGACCACACGAGAGGGCCAAGTGGCCCACCTTGTATGACGCCTGTGGAAGTGTCCTGTATTGTTCTGTCCTATTCCCTAATCTCCCCCGGCCCCGTCTGTTGTTGGAATGTCTACTATGGTCCCTATTCTATTAGGGCCCCCGTTTTCTGCACATCCTCGCCAGCGTTTCCCGTCTTAATCGGACCTGTCCTGATTTCTGTCTACACCAAGTTCCAGGGTCTGTCAAACTACACGTTCTGTTCCTAATTTCTGTCTAATCTAAGGAAGGTCTCAACCTTTTGAGTTTTACAATTCAAGGCCCCATTCATGTCTAAACCTAGTTCCCAGTTCTGTCAAATGACAAGTTCAATCACCCTCTACCATTGACAGAGTCCTATGAAATCCTATCTTCCTAAGGCCAATCTAACTCGACCCTGTCCTTCTGTCTAACCCAAAAACGGTCCGTCCTTTAGAGTTTTATCATTCGAGGCCCGGTTACTGTCTAAACCGAGTTCCAAATTCTGTCAAACAGCCCGTTCTGCCATTCTCTATAGTCCTCACTGACCGTCCTAAAGAATCCTACCTTCTAAGGCCAGTCTAACTCGGCCCTGTCCTTTCGTGCACCGTCTTTCCTAAAAACCTGTCACCCAAGGACCCAAGGACCTGTCCTTAGACAGACACCTGAATGGACGATCACCTAGACCTGACCTGTAGATAAAATGACGCAATACTTTCTCAGGTTAAAATAATCAGAAATGATTTGCGATTACAATTACAAATACTTACGATAAACACAAACACGTTGAGAAAACAAGGAAAGAAAACGAGAATGAAGAAATACGATCATGAAAGATTAAAAGGAAATAGAAAGAAATAGATAGTAGGGAGATCTGGCAACGAACTAGAGATAAGGAATTCTGATCCCTGGAATGCAAAGGGGAGAAGATGACACGATACTGGAATATAGTAGAGAATATTAAGCGAATATGGATCTGCACTGGAGACGAATAAGGGAATGTATATGATAATTTTAGCCAGTAACCGTACGTTAATGTCTTCCAGCGCACTTGTAACGAGGGTTGTAGCAACACCACAACACGAATACCTGCATATAAGAGCAT
>NC_087220.1:64056122-64068622 GCF_015104395.2 Macrobrachium nipponense
GGGTTCCAAACTTATAGATCAGATAGAAAAAATAGGAATCAAGGGGGAACCGCAATATATGGGAAAGACAAAAAAACAAGGAAAAATATATGAGAAATATAGTAACTCAGAATGTGAAACTAATAGCGGTAGAATTTGAATCTGAAAAATTGATGAACATAGTAATATATAGACCTCCTAATACTAAAGAGTTTGACTTAATAATTGAAAAATTGGATGATATAGTAGAAATCACAAGGACTGGACTATTCTCCTATCTGGTGACTTCAACTTTCCTTTCGTAGAATGGAAAGAACGAATAGGAGATTGTGGTTGTACTTATACATATAAAAAAGAGAGAGTAATAGTAGTGCAGAAGATAAGAGGCAATTTGAAAAGCTATTAGATATGCTACTAGAATACAACATTCAACAAATAAATCACCTGCCAACAAGAAAGGAAAATACTTAGACCTAGTATTTGTGAACAAGATGAATTATGTTAAAAGAAATAATAGTTTATAATGCGAATATTTCAGACCATAATGTCATAGAATTAACAGTTCATTCCAAAGCAAGTGAAAATAGAGATAAGCAAGAAATGAAAAAGTGGGAAGGATATGGAAAATACAACTTCTACAGTAAAAATATAAAATGGTCAGAAATTAATGAAGAATTAACAAAGATTGGGATAACATTTTCGTAAGTGATGACATAAGGGTAAATACGGAGGAGTATTATATAAAATATTGGAGAAAATAGTGGAAAAATATATACCGAAGAAGAAAAATAAACATCATTCATGCATACCAAGAGACAGAAGGATCTTGTTCCAGAAAATCAGAAAGTGGAAAAAAGGTCTTGCAAAAGAAAAAAATGCATGGAAAGTTATAGAACTAAAAAGTAAGATAGAAAATGCAGAACAAAAGATTATACAATCAAAAGAAAATGAAAAAAAAACGGGACTTGGAAGAAAAAACCCTATTAAATATCAAGCAAAACCCAAACTATTATACGCATATGCGAAGAAGATGAATAAAAGAAGAATAGAAATAGGCCCTCTGAGAATTGAAGGGAGATTAACGAATGAAAAAAAAAGGAAATTTGCAACATACTGGCAGAACGATATAAGAGAGAATTCACCCCTAGAATAGATAATGAAGATAATGATATAGAAGTAAGGGATGAAAATAGTGAATATTTAGCTGACATAGATATTAATGAAGCTGATATTGTGCAGGCTATTAATGAAATTAAATTAAAAATGGAGCTGCTGCAGGGCCTGATGGAATTCCTGCTATTTTGTTAAAGAAAGTAGTTCATTCTATCGCAAAGCCACTTGCAATATTATTAAGACAAAGTGTAGATACAGGCAAGATTTATGATGAGCACAAATTAGCATATATTACCCCTACTTTCAAAAGTGGATCAAGACTAGAGGCAAGTAATTATAGGCCTGTGAGTCACATCACATATTATGAAGGTGTATGAAAGGGTAATGAAGAAAAATATTATGAAAACATTTAATAAAAAATAATTTGTTTAATAAAGGACACATGGTTTCGTACCCGGAAAAAGTACACAAACCCAACTGTTAGTCCACCGTGAGAAACATATTCAAAAATATGAAAAGCGGAAATGAAACAGATGTGGTTTATTTAGACTTTGCAAAGCTTTTGATAAAGTAGACCATAATATATTAGCGAAGAAAATTAGAAAACACAATATCGTGGATAAAGTAGGAAGATGGTTTAAAAGAATTTTTACACAACAGAAAACAGATAGTTATGCAAACGATGAGAAATCGGATGAAGTCAAGGTTAATAGCCGGTGTGCCGCAAGGTACGGTGTTAGCTGCAATACTGTTTGTTATTATGATTGAAGACATAGACAATAATGTGAAGGATTCGGTAGTGAGTAGTTTCGCAGATGACACAAGAATAAGTAGAGAAATTACTTGTGACGAAGATAGGAACGCTCTACAAAGAGGACCTTAACAAAGTATATGATTGGGCAGAGGTAAATAGGATGTATTTAACTCTGATAAATTTGAATCAATAAATTATGGAGACAGAGAAAGAAAGCTATATGCATATAAGGGACCTAATAATGAGACCATCACAAATAAGGAAGCAGTTTAAAGACCTTGGTGTGATGATGAATAGGAACATGTTATGCAATGATCAAATAGCAACTCTGTTGGCAAAATGTAAAGAAAAACAAAAATGGGAATGTGTTTTTGTTACGGCACTTCAAAACAAGAAAAGCTGAAACACATGATATGCTTTATAAAACATATGTTCGTAGGTCCACTTGAATATTGCAATATGATATGGTACCCACACTATCAAAAGGATATTGCACAAATAGAGAGTGTACAAAGGTCCTTTACAGCTAGAATAGAAGAAGTTAAGGACCTAGACTACTGGGAAAGACTACAATTCTTAAAATTATATAGTCTAGAAAGGAGAAGAGAACGCTACATGATAATTCAGGCATGGAAACAGATTAGAAGGAATAGCAGAAAATATCATGGAACTAAAAATATCAGAAAGAGCAAGCAGAGGTAGATTAATAGTGCCAAAAAACTATACCAGGAAAAATAAGGAAAGCACACAGGGACATTAATCCACTACGCACCAGCATCGATAATGCAGCGGTCTATTCAATGCGTTGCCAGCTCATCTGAGGAATATATCAGGAGTGAGCGTAGATGTGTTTAAGAATAAGCTCGACAAATATCTAAACTGCATCCCAGACCATCCAAGATTGGAAGATGCAAAATATACCGGAAGATGTACTAGCAACTCTCTGGTAGACATTAGAGGTGCCTCACATGAGGGACCTGGGGCAACCCGAACAAGATGTAAGGTCTGTAAGGTCTCTCTCTCTCTCTCTCTCTCTCTCTCTCTGTACGCGATTGCGTTTATCCTTTGGTATCAAGGGACAGAGCAGTGAATTAGGTATCAGGTAATCATCTGGCTGGAGAGAGAGAGAGAGAGAGAGAGAGAGAGAGAGAGAGAGAGAGAGAGAGAGAGATAGCAAGTCGGATGTCAAGAGATGCACGCTGCCTCGACGGAGACGATCCTGTCGTGACAGTGTTACCAATAACTCTCTCCCCCTCGTGACGGTGTTGCCAAGGAAGGGAGCATCCCTACCGACGTTCACATCCTGAAGTAAAAAGCCATGGAAAGGCAAGATACCGATAACGGGAGGGAGACAGATATACATCCAGACAAAGATGAGAGAGAGAGAGAGAGAGAGAGAGAGAGTATACCTATATCACTTATAGTGACTGGGTCTACATTGGTAAGGGTAAGGATTCCTCGCTAAGGCCTTCTCGTTTATTTCAAATTAAGAAGGTGTATACATTTTGGCAGGTTACTGATTAACCACGTAAGCTATCTCTCTATCTCTCTCTCACTCCTTATTTTCTCTCTCTAACTGTCGTCTATCCACATTTGTGTCAAGTACGTCTTTCGACTGCCTTATTATTCCCGACATCATTACCCTGCATTTTCTTATCGTTTACGTCTCTCTCTCTCTCTCTCTCTCTCTCTCTCTCTCTCTACTCTGAGACCCCCTCAGCCACACTGGACAACTAGCAAAAATGCCAAGTCGGCTGGACACTCTCGACATCATGCCCACTGGTACCCAAATGCCCAGCTACCTGACAGACACATACCCTGCCCCAAAACACCGCCAATCAGGAGGCCGCCTCTCTCTCTCTCTCTCTCTCTCTCTCTCAGGAATACAGGTAAAACCGAGACAAATTACGAACGAATAATACTTTCTAATATGTGAGCAGATGTCTCTATCGTGAGCTACGTCACCTCTCTCTCTCTTCTCTCTCTCTCTCTCTCTCTCTCTCTCTCTCTAACTACCCATTCTTTGACAAAACAAATATTCGTTGCATTATTAAATAATGATTAAGATTATTACTATACTACAATAGTGAACGTACATAGAGCTGATAAAGAAAACAAAACTGCAAAAAAAAAAAAACCTCCAGCAATATACCGAAAAAAAAAAAAACACACAAATGAAGCCGTCAAATCCGATTTCACGCTTACACCACATAACGGCTTGAGGAGACCTCAACGCCTTAGATAGTGATCTTACGATTTCGATCCCTCGTACAGACTCGGCAAAAGATTATGATTGACAGAACATCAGGGAGAGAAAATGGACGGGTGACCGCACACGGGGGGGATGAAAATGATGAACAGGGGAAGGCCGACGGATGGGCACCACTGGGTATCATTAAGATCGAAGGGGGCATTCCTGGGGAAGTGGAGAGGAAGATATTTCGGTAATGAGTTAACTAATGGGTGAAATGGTTTGTGAGAGAGAGAGAGAGAGACGCACATGTGTATTTGTACGTAAGAATCTATACATATACGTGCGTGTGCGCGCGTGCGCGTGTTGTGTCGCGTCTATGTATACGCATTCAGAAAAAAAAGAGCAATTCGTGTTGCAGAATACCAGTAAAGAGGTACCGAGCAAAGAAATAAAATAAATATTCCACGTTTATAAAATCAAATAAACTCACATATACATACGCAAATGCATATGCACCCTTATTATATATATATATATAGATATATATATATATATATATATATATAATATATATATATATATATATATATATATATAAGTATATATATATATATATATATATATATATATATATATATATATATATATTTTCCTTTCCACACATACAGCCTGCCAATGTACTAGAACCGTAAATTATTCTTCAGTACATCTCAATTATTACAGAGAATAACATTTCTTCCACCTAGACTCCCTAACCTCGCATTCCAAAACCTTAGACAACCCAAACCCCAGGGCCTTAACCCCAACCGTTTTAAACACCTCCTTGTTTTCCCCCACAACACCCCCCCCCCCCCCCCCCACCCCCCCCCCCCCCCCCCCCCCCCCCCCCCCCCCCCCCCCCCCCCCCCCCCCGAGTGACTTCCCACATTCCCACACGTGGCCAGTCGAAGATGAGAGAGCTGCTTGATCGCCCTACCGTTTGGAAACATGTATAGGGACCTCTCTCTCTCTCTCTCTCTCTCTCTCTCTCTCTCTCTCTCTCTCTCTCTCTCATTTCTGCTGCTGAGTCTCATATTTCTCTTGGACCTCAATCCATACCAATGGGATATCTTGGTAGGTATCTGACTTAAAAAGGAATGTCACTGGTATATAACCGTCCCATCTATAGCTGTTCTTTTTACTCTTCTCCTGTCTCCTATTACTTTTATCCCCTATTCATCTCCAGATTCTTCTTCTCCTCCGCCTCTCCCTACACTTGCTTTCCAAATTCTTAGCCCTAGCGAGACGTGCTTGGGATGAGACACGATTACGTGAAATTTCCTCTTTTTTCTATATACTCCATGAATGAGGTAGGAAACCCTCCTCCTCCTCCTCCTCCTCCTCCTCCTCCTCCTCCTCCTCCTCCTCCTCCTCCTCCTCCTCCTCCTCCTTCTTCTTCTCTCACAATAGGATATCGAAGTATCTCAAACCTCGAGATAAATAAATAAAAAAAAATCCTTGCATGACATCGATACACAAACACACAAACACACGCAGAGTTCAATTTGACCCCCCTATATATATCTTCGCTGCGATTGCTATTGTTGCTGTTGCCGAATCGTAGGGATCTCATCAACCAGGCGACAGGAGGTCGACCTTTGAGGTGGGAGGATTTACGAGTTTCCTCCGCTATCTTTCGCTTCTTGTCAAATCGGGTTCTCCTGTTTTCCGGTTTAATCTCACTCGCTCGCTCGCTTCCCTCCTTCCTCCCTGCTACGAAGTAAGACATATATATGTTTATTTTTTTTTCTCCTCTCTCTCTTTCTCTCGCTCTCTCTCTGTATATGTATACATACGCTCTCTCTCTGTGTATGTATACATAAATCTACCTATATATCTATACATACTACGTAATTTTTATAAATATGTGTATGTATGTGCTTATACATATTTAGAATGACGGATATATGTATGTACATATACAGAGAGAGAGAGAGAGAGAGAGAGAGAGAGAGAGAGAGAGAGAGAGAGAGAATGTATTACTTTGGGTGTGTGTGTGTGTGTCTGCGTGCGTGGTCAAGGAATGCGGGTATGCAACAAAAACAAAAAACCCTCCATAAAACAACAACAACAAATACTGCAGCAAAAACAGCAACTGGAAAGTGACAGCAAAAACTAAAAAATAACTACGAAACTTAACAGATTCAACGCGCAGGTAAAACGTCACGAAAGATTATGAGAAGGTGAATAGACTCATTTAAATCCACTGATAGCTATTTGAATGCGTATATATAAAAAAAAGACTGAATAAAAAAACACTGTTACAAAGCCAAAGCCAAAAACAAATGAAATGCTTAAGCACGAGAATATTACCACCAAATAACTGGGGGAAAATGGAAAAAAATTATTTGATAAAATAAATAGCTCAAATCTTTACAATAACAAAAATATTTCAGAAAAGAGAGAGAAAATACAGAGTAATTATATGGGAATATCCTCAAGAGACCAGTAAATAAATAAATTCCAAACGTATTGTTTTAAATGATAAGTAGCTTCAGAGGCAGGAGACAAGCAAGAACACCTTATTGGTAGTGTGAAACCATTACTTAAAAGTCAGTTCAAATTATACTCTACGTAACATAACTCAACAGTAATTTTGGGTTTCGTGTTTTTCGAAAGTGAAAATATAAAGAAGGATATCATTTAATAAGCTCCTGAGAAGGATTATACAAAATTTTTTAGAAGACACTTCTTGAATATATGATTGATAGAATAGTCAACAGAAAATCACTATATAATTTCACTTTTCGTAAAGTGAAAATATAAAAGTCGTATTTGAATTTTGACCTAAATATTAAAAGAATAATGGAAACATGCATCTTGAGAAGGTATGACCTCACAATAGCAAAAACGTATGCTCACTTACTAAAAAAAAAAAGGAAGAAGAAGAACAAATCTAACTATAAACGGTGTTCAAAAGTCCAAAATGACTTACCACACAAAATATTAAAAAAGAAAGTACTTAAAAATAAAAAGATATCAGGAGCACACATACACACACATCTTACTTAAAATATAACGGGAAAATCCTAAGAATTTATACAGAAAGTAAAAGGAAAAATCCTGATAGGTATTAAAAGTACATGGACGACTTTTTACACTACCAGTATAAAAAGAAATTCTTTATGGCATTAAGTGTACAAATAACTTTACAACCACACCCCCCCAAAAAAAAAGCTGAAAAGGAAAAATTTTAGGAGGTATTAGAACCACCCAAACACCTTTCCCACCCCCTAGAAAAAAATGAAAAGAAAAAAAAGCCATCGAAAGGCATTCGAACTATGCACACGATAACCAAATTAAGCAAGACACAACAACGCTTTACAACCCAGCCACAACCCCCCCCCCTTCCCCCCCTCTCCCACTTTACACATTTATCGCATAAAACTACGAACAGAAAGAAGATACTGCTGAGTCACGGAGCGGTTTTATGCGGCTTCGGGAAAGAGTGAGTGGAGGGGCGGAGGAGGAGTGGGGGCAAGGGGGGGGGGGGAAGGGGGGGGGGGGGGAAGCTGCGATGATCTCCAGGGGAGGAGAGGGTGGGTAGAAAGGGGATGTGGGGGCTGTTGTTGAAAATAAGAGGAGAGGGAGAGAATACGGAGGATGGAGAAGGGAAGGAAGATAAGGAGGATAGTGGAGGGGGAGTCATAGGACGGTGGGGGAAGAAGGTGAGGCTAGGGGGGGGGGATAGGGTAAGTGGGAATTTCACCTACCTGCTCCATCCGACCTTCACCGATTCGGACGGGTGACCTTAACATCCAAATTTAAACGAACCACGAGGGCGAAAAACATGGGCTAAAATAAAACAAAATAAAAAAACAACAATAAAAAACAAACAAAACTCGAACACAAACAAATTACTAACACATATGACTTTAAACAATCCACCCTTTCTTATGCTGCGAACTTACTTAAGGTGTCCCATTCCATATCTGTACTAGAGGCTTCAGCCAACAAAGGAGAAGAGGAGAGGAGGAGAAATGATAATAAAAGAATAAAAGTGTTTTATAATTTGTTCTCCGAGGGGCTCGTCCGCCTTTCATGGGAGAGTTAATTATGGGTGTAATTGAAATGAAGCAATTTTATCTCTCTCTCTCTCTCTCTCTCTCACTCTCACACACACACACACACACTCTTTCTATATAATATATTTTATATATATATATATATATATATATATATATATATATATATATATATATAGAGAGAGAGAGAGAGAGAGAGAGAGAGAGGAGAGAGAGAGAGAGAGAGAGACATATATATATATATATATATATATATATATATAGAGGATAGAGATATATGTAGGTACTATATATGTAAATATATATTATATATATATAGATATATAATATATATATATATATATATATATATATATAGAGAGAGAGAGAGAGAGAGAGAGAGACGAGAGAGACATATATATATATATATATATATATATATATATATATATATATATATATATATATACTATATATAGATATATATATATATATATATATATAGATATATATATATATATATATATATATGTATGTAGGTTACATATATATGTAAATATATATATACATATATATATAGAATATAGATATATATATATATATATATATATATATTATATATCTATATATATACTAAGTATATATATATAGTGTATATATATATATATGTGTATATATATATATATATATATATATATATATATATATATATATATATATATATATATATATATATATATATATATATAAAACCCCATTTAAAAATCTAACCTTTCACCTGCGTAACAAGTTGCACGACACAAAATATTACGCCTTAAAAAGACGCGTATCTAGTTGTATACAACAAAATATTATGTCGTAAAGAAAAATGCTTTATTCATTAAGGGAATTTATACCCAGTTCCTCTGCTTCAGTCTCAGGCAGTGATGACGTCAACGAAGAGGGACAAAAAATTGGGTAAATAATGTATAAACTAGGACAGACCTTACCTTACAGACCTTACATCTTGTTCGGGTTGCCCCAGGTCCCTCAGTGTGAGGCCACTCTAATGTCTACCAGAGAGTGCTAGTACATCTTCCGGTATATTTTGCATCTTCCAATCTTGGATGGTCTGGGATGCAGTTTAGATATTTGTCGAGCTTATTCTTAAACACATCTACGCTCACTCCTGATATATTCCTCAGATGAGCTGGCAACGCATTGAATAGACGCTGCATTATCGATGCTGGTGCGTAGTGGATTAATTGTCCTGTGTGCTTTCCTTATTTTTCCTGGTATAGTTTGGGCACTATTAATCTACCTCTGCTTGCTCTTTCTGATATCTTTAGTTCCGTGATATTTTCTGCTATTCCTTCTATCTGTTTCCATGCCTGAATTATCATGTAGCGTTCTCTTCTCCTTTCTAGACTATATAATTTTAAGAATTGTAGTCTTTCCCAGTAGTCTAGGTCCTTAACTTCTTCTATTCTAGCTGTAAAGGACCTTTGTACACTCTCTATTTGTGCAATATCCTTTTGATAGTGTGGGTACCATATCATATTGCAATATTCAAGTGGACTACGAACATATGTTTTATAAAGCATAATCATGTGTTCAGCTTTTCTTGTTTGAAGTGCCGTAACAACATTCCCATTTTGCTTTACATTTTGCCACAGAGTTGCTATTTGATCATGCATAAACAAAATGTTCCTATTCATCATCACACAAGGTCTTTAACGCTTCCTATGTGATGGTCTCATTATTAGGTCCCTTATATGCATATAGCTTTCTTTCTCTGTCTCCATAATTTATTGATTCAAATTTATCAGAGTTAAATACATCCTATTTTACCTCTGCCCAATCATATACTTTGTTAAGGTCTCTTTGTAGAGCGTTCCTATCTTCATCACAAGTAATTTCTCTAACTTATTCTTGTGTCATCTGCGAAAACTACTCACTACCGAATCCTTCACATTATTGTCTATGTCTTCAATCATAATAACAAACAGTATTGCAGCTAACACCGTACCTTGCGGCACACCGGATATTACCTTGACTTCATCCGATTTCTCGTCGTTTGCAATAACTACTGTTTTCTGTTGTGTAAAAATTCTTTTAACCATCTTCCTACTTTATCCACGATATTGTTGTTTCTAATTTTCTTCGCTAAATAATTATTATGGTCTACTTTATCAAAAGCTTTTGCAAAGTCTAAATAAACCACATCTGTTTCATTTCCGCTTTTATATTTTTGAATATGTTCTCACGGTGGACTAACAGTTGGGTTTGTGTACTTTTTCCGGGTACGAAACCATGTTGTCCTTTATTAAACAAATTATTTTTTATTAAATGTTTCATAATATTTTTCTCATTACCCTTTCATACACTTTCATAATATGTGATGTTAGATCACAGGTCTATAATTACTTGCCTCTAGTCTTGATCCACTTTTGAAAGTAGGGGTAATATATGCTAATTTGTGCTCATCATAAATCTTGCCTGTATCTACACTTTGTCTTAATAATATTGCAAGTGGCTTTGCGATAGAATGAACTACTTTCTTTAACAAAATAGCAGGAATTCCATCAGGCCCTGCAGCAGCTCCATTTTTAATTTCATTAATAGCCTGCACAATATCAGCTTCATTAATATCTATGTCAGCTAAATATTCACTATTTCATCCCTTACTTCTATATCATTATCTTCATTATCTATTTTCTAGGGGTGCAATCTCTCTTATATCGTTCTGCCAGTATGTTGCAAATTTCCTTTTTTCATTCGTTAATCTCCCTTCAATTCTCAGAGGGCCTATTTCTATTCTTCTTTGTTATTCATCTTCTTCGCATAAGAGTATAATAGCTTGGGGTTTTGCTTGATATTTAATAGGGTTTTTTCTTCCAAGTCCCGTTTTTCATTTTCTTTGAGAGAGAGAGAGAGAGAGAGAGAGAGAGAGAGAGAGAGAGAGAGAGAGAGAGAGAGAGAGAGAGAGATATATATATTATATATATATATATATTATATATATATATATATATATATATATATATATACACATACGCACATACACACACACACACACACACACACACACACACATATATATATATATATATCTTACATAACAAATTTTAATGCTTAAAAACATAAAATGACAATGAAAAGGCCACCAACACAAACACATATATCCTAATCCTTTAAAAAACACAAACATTTAAAGTATACAAAACTAAATGAAAGTGCCTTCAACCCCCCCCCCAAAAAAAAAAAAATCAAAAAAAAAAAAAATCCAAAAATGCTGAACCTCTAGTAATATGCACAACCATAAAAAGGACCATATTTCTAACCGTTAAAAATATACTCAACAAACATATAAAATACAACCCACAACAAAATTCACCGAAAACTTGTCAAAAATAAAAACCCCCAGTAAACATAAACATAATTCCACGTTATGAATGAAATAGTGAGATGACGTAAGGGGTTACCATTCATAAATTCAGTCTTCTTACAAACTGGGAAAATATTCAGTCTGGCTAGATTTCCCGACAACCTCTTCTTTGCATAAAGAAGTGGTCGCTTGGATATGTGTTTTCCGGTCTGGCCAGATTAGAATTCATAGAGAGAGAGAGAGAGAGAGAGAGAGAGAGAGAGAGAGAGAGAGAGAGAGAGAGAGAGAGAGAGAGAAATACGTAGATACGAAAGTACAAAAACGAATTCTGAAACGATAAAAGTATGACGATAAGAACGATAACGATTTTGAAAATAAAAATAAAAATGATTTTGGTTTGAGAAAAATTATAACCTTGAAAGAATCTACTGTACAACGATACGAAAAGTAACAATTATTCTATTAATTAATAATTGGAATAGGAAATGTATTTGCACTGCAGCAGAAAACCTACCCAAGTTCATAAAAAGTTTATCCAGTGCAATGAATTAAAAACATCTCCATTTGTCACCGTCAACCGAGGAATATATTATTTACTTGAGAAGTATATCACTTTTGAAATAAGTAGCGCACAATTAATAAAAATTCATAACAGCTGATCCGACAAATTGAACGGCGCCTTTAGAGGTAAATAAATCCGCCCTTTCTGTCATTTTTACCCAAGAAATATATTGCCCTTCCCCAACATGAAATATATTGTCTGATAGGGCGCGATGATGAAGCATATTTCCAGGGCCATATTTTATGGGGGGAAATTTTCACACTGGCTTGGTCTCGTCAACTTCGGCTTTGATGAATGGCTTTCAGGAAACAACCCCCCCTCCCTTATTACACCCCCTCCACCCAAGGCCCCTCTCCCCCAAAAAACAGACACCCATCCCGCCGGCTCTCTCCACAATCTAACGGTCCTTCCAAAGGGTTTGTATTCTTTAAGGGTACGTGAGCCTATCGAATAGAAATCAAGCCTATATGTTTTTTTTATATATCCTT
>NC_087220.1:64073622-64076122 GCF_015104395.2 Macrobrachium nipponense
ATATATCTTTATTTAGAAAAACTGCGTATGTGTGTGTGTGTGTGTGAGAGAGAGAGAGAGAGAGAGAGAGAGAGAGAGAGAGAGAGAGAGAGAGAGAGAGAGAATAGAGGTAGGGTGGGTGAACTGACACACACACACACAGATGGGCCAATAAACAAAAACAAAATTTACTGCAACTTCCGTTCTGAGCGACCTGACAATTACTGCGACCTTTAACCTTTGACCAGAAGCACCATTACAGAGAAGCCAAACATTCTACGATGACGAGATGAAACGAAGAATCATTAAATGCCAGAAACAGGAAAAAAATCGAAAGCGGATGTTTGTGGCCTTAAAAAGGCAAAAAATAAAAGATAAGGTACATAAATAAGACATTAAACGGATGCCCGATGAAGGAAAGAGAGAGAAGAAGGAATACGGATTATTCATAGAAAGAAAAGGCAAAAGAATAAATAAAAGAGGGCGCAACCATGAGCACGCAAATTTAAACAAACAAAATCTAGTTTAACCAAAAGGAAAAGATCTATCATTCATTGCAGATAGATAAAAAAAAATTGAATAAAAAGCAAATAATTAGATGCAGGCTAGACAAGACAAGAGTCTAATCATTAAAAATAAAAAATTAAAATACGAAACAAATAATAATAATGACGATATCTACATACTTCAACTACAATCAAACTCTAAATAAAACAGTAGCACAAGATACGTGCGCTCGTACAGCAAACCCCCTAAAAAAAAAAGAAAGAAAAAAAAAAAAAAAAAACACGCAAGGCTAGCGCTCAAAAAAACACACATAACACATACAGAAAACAAGTTACATTATCAACTATTATTATTATTATTATTGCTGGATTCTTCCATCATCATCTTTCAAAGCTAACTTTTTAATTAATTTCTCTATCAATAATGATTCTTTCAACAGATTCTATAATCATTATCATTATCAAAGTCGTCTTCAGCAATTCTATTATTACTATTACCATCCTTAGTATTGTCATCATTCAAAGTCAATCTTTCAGAACATGTCTTCTTAATACATCATCTATCATCATCATCATCATCATTTTCAAAGTGGCCTTCAGCAATTCTATTATTATTATTATTATTATTATTATTATTATTATTATTATTATTATTATTTATATTTATTGTTACAAAAAGGATGGCAGAATTAAGCGAGTTGATTTTATATATGTTTTTTTCTATTTTCCTTACAATTCGCTTCTCAGGCTCAGCGATGTTTCTGAGTAACTGGCCAATATTCATATTGGGAATTTTCAAAAATTGTAAATGCTGAAGGAATCTTTTATTAGAACAGTATTTGCCTAAAAGAGGGTACTTCTACCAAAATACATATTATTATTATTATTATTATTATTATTATTATTATTATTATTATTATTATTATTATTATTATTATTATTATTCACAGTTAACCCATCAGAACAAGTCCTCTTTTAAGATTAATATATCATCACAGACACCTCGGAATTTCAGAAAAAGCCATAATCGATGATTTAAAATCAAAACTCAAGAGGAATTCGAACCCGTCTCCAATACTTTTTACCCGATGAATATAATCTTAAAAAGCCATTAATGTCAGCTATCCATTCTGGGTACAGTATCATAAAAGTGTGTGTGTGTGTGTGTGTGTGAGAGAGAGAGAGAGGAGAGAGAGAGAGAGAGAGAGATACTTGTAACACAGCCAAGCATCGAATTTACCTTCTGAACCTCACCTCTCAACCCCCTCAACTTCAGTTTCATAGAGAGAGAGAGAGAGAGAGAGAGAGAGAGAGAGAGAGAGAGAGAGAAAGAGACTAGTGGCGAAGCCAACACTGAATTTACGTTTTAAACCTCACCCTCCAACCCCTAAGTTAACTTCAGGATGAGAGAGAGAGAGAGAGAGAGAGAGAGAGAGAGAGAGAGAGAGAGAGAGAGAGAGAGAGAGTCGTTTGTACAACATTCATCCTTAAATTTATGTTTTAACCACCTGTCAACCCCTTAACCTCACACGACTCAAGGCTTAAAAAAAGCTCGCTTTTGATATACGTAAGATAAAAGAAATTTATTTAAAAGTCTCCAATAAATTTGGAATTTTCAGCAATCCTGTCAACCCCGTAACCTGATACTTATCAACCCCTACTTGAACCTCAACCCTGCTTAAAAACCTCAATTCCTACTTAAACCTTAATCTTGCTTAACCTCACCCCCCTAAATATACCTCAACCACTGCTTAAAAACCTCAATCCCTACTTACACCTCATCTCTTGTTTAAACCTCAACCCCTAAATATACCTCAACCACTGCTTAAAAACCTCAATCCCTGCTTACACCTCATCTCTTGTTTTTTAAACCTCAACCCTAAATATACCTCAACCACTGCTTAAAAAACCTCAATCCCTACTTACACCTCATCTCTTGTTTAAACCTCAACCCCTAAATATACCTCAACCACTGCTTAAAAACCTCAATCCCTACTTACACCTCATCTCTTGTT
>NC_087220.1:64088622-64111122 GCF_015104395.2 Macrobrachium nipponense
ACCAAATATCTTACTTGTTGTATATAACAATTTCCGTAAATAACAACAACAATAGACAGAAGAGCTGCGTGCAACAAAGAAGCAACAACAGTGAATAAAAGGGACTTCAACCGACAACAACACAAATTCAGTTAAGACGAAACAACGCAACCATAGCTCTGCAAGCACACCCAAGGAAAAATATCACAATAACAACAACAATAAAGAGAAGAACTAAGCGGAACAACGAAGCAGCAACAGTGAATAAAAGGGAATTAAAAAAAAAACATAGTACAACTTTAATCAAGACCATACAACAACACCAGGTCTCTCAAGCACACCCGAGGAACAACATCAAAATAACAACAACATCAACAAAGCTGTCTAAACAGCAAGAAAAAAACAACTTTAGGAAGAAAAAACTCAAAGCTGAACAAACGGGAAATTTTTTTTTTAAATAAAACAAAACGGGCATTATCAATCAAGGCCACATCAAACCAACAATAAACATCAACAAAGCAGCCAAAACAGCAAGAAAAAACTGTAGGAAGAAAAAACTCAAAGCTGAGCAAAAGAAAAAAAAATAATAAATGAAACAAAAAAGGCATAAGCAATCAAGCTACCCAAGGAAGAACAGCAAACCAACAATAAACATCAACAAAGCTGTCAACAACAAAAAATCAGAAAGAAAAAAGAAAAAGAAAAAAACAAGCGTTATCAAACGGATGCAAATTGGCAGCATTCAAAAGGAAATCTAACCGGGGATCCATTACCATCTGGGAGCGGAATATATCTCTATTTACTACTTTGCCAAAACGAAAATCGGACTTCGAATTGGACGACAGCATGCTAACATCTTTGACCTTTGACCTGATACGATAGAAAACGCGTCGATACAGAAAAATTTTCAGGTTTTTGGAATTTTTAAGTCTATAAAATTGGTGGTTATATCTATAATGTGTTTACATTATGACTTGCCCTTATGGAAAATTTGTGAAAATTATGGTTAATATATATGATACACTTTTGACCTTTAACGTGATATAATAGAAAACATGTCGATAAGAACATTTTTTTAAAGTTTTTGGAATTTTTAAGTCTTTACAAAAATTATTATATGTGTTTAAGTTTTGACACGTCCGTCTAGAAATATTTGTTAATTTATGAAGAAAATATATGATACACTTCTGACCTATGACCTAACATAGAAAAAATGGCAATAAAAATTATAAATCTCTAAAATGTCTAATTTTTTACTCCATTCATTTGGAAAATCTGTAAACGATACAAAGAAGAAGTATGATATACTTTTGACCTATGACCTGTTATCACAGAAATGTGGGACAATATCATACTAATATCTTTGACCTATGACCTGTGATGATAGAAAAGGTGTCAACAAAAGAATCATATATATATATATATATATATATATATATATATATATATATATATATATATATATATATATATATATATTGTTACTTATTCCGAAATTGTTTGTTACTTTTATTTATTTTTTTGTTTTGTTTATAAGAAAGCATCTATTCCCAACTTTTAAATTTTTTTCTAATTTTCACCTCTCTTGAATAATGTCGTAGATGTGTCGTTCACTTTCTTGAATTTTCTGCTTCTTGTGCACTTGTTAATTATTGATTTTCCATTATGACAGGTCATATATATATATATATATATATATATATATATATATATATATATATATATATATATATATATATATATATGTTTAAGTTTTGACCCGGCCGTATGGAAAATTTGTAAACAATATAAAGGAAATGTATAATACACTTTTGACATATGACCTGATATAATAGGATGCGTATGCACAAAAAATAAACTTAAAATATAAGGTGTTTATCCCCTGACCTGTCATAATGGAAAATCAATAATTAACAAGTGCACAAGAAGCAGAAAATTCAAGAAAGTGTGAATGACACATCTACGACATTATTCAAGAGAGGTAAAAATTAGAAAAAATTAAAAGTTGGCAATAGATGCTTTCTTATAAAAAAACCAAAAAAAATTAATAAAAGTAACAAATAATTTCCGTACAAGTAACAATAAAACACAGACGTACATTAAACATAGATATTAAATTATACCAATAAACACGCAATCATATAAAATGCAACGAAGTTAAAAGCGATAAAAATGAAAAGAAAAAATCAATAAAAACTGAAATATGATCATCAAAATAAGAGAAGACAAAAGATAATAAAAAGCAAAACCAATAAACGACAAGAAAAAAACATAAAAATAAAAACATACGTATATAAAATAACCCCGTTTTTATCTTATCAATAAAAACATTTTTCAAGATCCTCCGACAACTGCTAACAATACCTGGGGCTCGCTTCCCCTTGCCTTATAAATAGCGGGCAGAAATTGCAGCACATAATCGCGGTGGCTATCGCTTACATTAGCAAATATTAGCTAAATATAGCAAGTCTGGGAGGCGAACCCAGATTGTGTGTATGTGAGTGTTTCGTCTTGGGATCTGTGCCTTGCTTTGCTTCCTCGCTCGTGTGAGGGCTTACTATTACACACACACACACACACACACATACAATCATTCTAACCCCATATAAAGGCCTGCACACACACACACACACATACATACGTATAAACACACAAGCAATATTTCTTCTCCAAATCGAATCAGCTGACAGAATATATCTTTCCTTTGCCTGCACGCTCGTGTGAGAGCTCGCTATTACACACACACACACACACACACACACACTCACACACACACATACAATCATTCTAGCCCCATATAAAGGCCTGCACACAAACACACATACACACACGCAAATACAAACACACACAAGTAACATTTCTTCTCCAGATCCAACCAGCTGACAGATGCAATTTCTTTCAATTACAGAGATCGATTGGACTGGTATCCTGGCGTCCATTTCTTGCCCAGGCCAAAACAAAGCAAGAAATGGAAGGCTAAATTAACGAGTCAGATGCGATTTCTTAAAGCCCGGGGAACACTGAAGTAGAGGAATGAATTCCAAGGCAAAAGAACTGATAAGCAGTACTTCATAAGTAATACTGTTTGATATATATATATATATATATATATATATATATATATATATATATATATATATATATATATATATATATGTATAACAGAATCACGAAAGTTTGGAACGTGATAAAATCCATAAATAAAGATAAATGCCACGAAGGAAAAATAAACGAAGGAGTCTGCAAGATCTTTCGGGGATTCGGAGTTTGTTAGTCTGGAATGGTTGCCGAGATACAGCTTGCAATATGAGGTCTAAATTCATTCAGAAAATGAGTCCATAAATGAGTCATTAGCGAACAGTTACAGGTATATATTCTATGTGAGTAAGTCTTCAGAGATCAATGGAATAGGTAGCTGCTTCAGTAAAGGGCTTTTCAGCCGAAAGATCTCGCAGACTCCTTCGTTTATTTTTCCTTCGTGGCATTTATCTTTATTTATATATATATACTATATATCTATATATATATAATAATAGATATATATATATATATAGATAATATATATATGGGTGTGTGTGTGTATGTTTGTATGATATACAATATAATAAAAAAAACTATCAAATTACAACATATTATAAGTATGTGTGTGTGCACAATATATTGTATAATTGAGATAAAATATATATTCATATCACATATATTACATAAAAAATATTATATATATGTGTTTATATATATTCATACATATCACAGATAATACACACACACACACATATATATATATACACTACATACATATATTATACAAATTATATATATACATACATACATTCATACACCTTCACACCCCCCGCAAACCTCATAGATAAAGCGGCATCTTCTGTCGAGACAGAAGACACCACCTCATGATAAATGAGACTGGGAACGGTATATATATACACACAAATAGCGCTAATCCCTTGATAGATGGAGTTTCAGCGAGTCTATGAAGGGAGGGGGCTTAAATCATCCACTGAGCTGTTAAGAAGACGCTAAGTAAGAGCTTGAGGATTTTCTTAAAGGGGATAAATGTTAGTGTAATAATAATTATAATGATGGATATACGTGAAAATTTTTTAAACAATATTCTGGTAAAAGCGCTACTAATTTGAATTAAGTAAAATAATAATAATAATAATAATATAATAATAATAATAATAATAATAATAATAATAATAATAATAATACAATAATAACAATAATAATCTTCAGAAACTTTCGTAAGGATACTTATGAACAAAATAATTATGGATGCGTAGACGAATGAATGTATATGTAAATGCACACGTAACCACAAACACAGTCGCATACATACATACATATATATGTATATATATAATATATATATATATATATATATATATATATATATATATAATATATATATATATATATATATATAATATATATATATATATATATATATATACTATATATATATATATATATATATATATATATAATGTATGTAATGTATGTATGTATGACACCGGACGACGCAGTACGTTTAGAGAGAGAGAGAGAGAGAGAGAGAGAGAGAGAATTACTGCTTTCGATTCTTCATCAAGTAAATATCACTCCCATAGACTATGAAAGACAAAATGACTACGAGAGAGAGAGAGAGAGAGAGAGAGGAACTGGACTATTTTGCATTCATCAGAAAACTCCCAGAACATAAAACCGGAGACACGTCACCCAGTAGGCAACGCAGATATTATGGACTGCATAGTAACAGTGTGATTTAAATTTCGTAAAACGGGGATTCGGAGTTTGTTAGTCTGGAATGGTGCCGAGATACAGCTTGCAATATGAGGTCTAAATTCATCAGAAAATGAGTCCATAATTGAGTCATTAGCGAACAGTTACAGGTATTCTATGTGAGTAAGTCATCAGAGATCAATGGGAACACAAAAGAAAATAATAATGTGAAAGCAAATTAAATTGAAATATTTATGATGTTCAAATCTCTATCCATAAGCCTAATTTATATATATATATATATATATATATATATATATATATATATATATATATATATATATATATATATATATATATATATATATATATATATATATATATATATATATATTATATATATATATATATGTGAAAAGTATCTAAGGATATTGATTAATTTATCCCTAAATGGTGGGAATGATCGGACTCTCTCTCTCTCTCTCTCTCTCTCTCTCTCTCTCTCTCTCTCTCTCTCTCTCTCTCTCTCTCTCTCAGAGATCATCGATATCGCATTAGCACCCCAATGGGACAGTCGAAGGTAATAATTTAGGGGACAATGTCTTTATATCATCGTCACCCAAGGAACAGACTAGGTATAATAGTTGCGTTTGTTTGCACGCCCGCGCACGCGCATACACACACACACACACACACATATATATATATATAATATATATATATATATATATATATATATATAATATATATATATATATATATATATATATGTATGTGTGTGCGTAACTATGTTTACACAGAACAGAGGTAAATCGTGTAAGGGAAATACCCTTATAAATTATGAGGACTGCTACGAGAGAGAGAGAGAGAGAGAGAGAGAGAGAGAGAGAGAGAGAGAGAGAGAGAGAGAGAGAGAGCTGTACATGGAAAGTCCAGTTTTAATTGTAAGCAGGTAAAATGTAATGACATATGTTTCAAGTTTTACAGATCCATAAAAATTTTGACTAGAAACTTTCTGGATAAAGAGAGAGAGAGAGAGAGAGAGAGAGAGAGAGAGAGAGAGAGAGAGAGAGAGAGAGAGATTAACAAATCTCAAAAAGACAAAACGCAAAACTTCATAAGCACATCAATGAGACAAATAAAAAAAAATAACCAAAGAATAAAACTCTTCAACGGACTGAAAGCGAGAGGGAAGGAAACAAACAAACAAAGAATAGAGAAATAGAGAGAAATCACCAAATTCCTTTGATCGCTGGAAAAGACAAACTTCCATCAGAGATAAACAAGATTTCGATGCCGTCCCTCTAACGATCTCATCTACACTTCAAAAGATTTCCACTTTTTTTCATTCATCTTTTCGAATAAACAGATCAAACATGAGCCGAATCAAAATTTAAAAGAAAAAAAAACTTCAAAGGGGGTTGTTTTTGTTTGTGTTTGAATGCTTATATGTAAATGATGGGATAAGTTAGAGTAATTTTTTTGGAATCATAAAAAAGGAAAACGAGCCAAATTAACTGAAAAAAACCTTCAAATGGGGTTGTTTTTTCAAGTTCGAGAGCTTATGCAAATACTGGAATATATATAAACACACACAGATAATATAGTATATATTATATATATATATATATATATATATATATATTAATATATATATATATATATATATATATATATATATATAAAGTTTTCCCTACAAAAAGAAATATAAACACCAAAAAGGACACATGGCTTATCAGAGAGAGAGAAGAGAGAGAGAGAGAGAGAGAGAGAGAGAGAGAGAGAGAGAGAGAGAGAGAGAAATATCAATTCTATCTGATCGCGAGGCTCAACGAACATCTCTCTAGAAGTGGAGACCTTATTTCCATTTCAAAGAACGTCTCCCTCTTTTGATTCAATTCAAAATAAACAGTGAAAAAATAACATTCCTTTGAAAAATATAATTTGATTTAGGCGGAAAAAACCAATAAGATTTTTTTTTTACATTAAGTGGATTTGAAGCACTATTTTTTTTAGAATGCATTTTCTCAAACCGAATCTGATGAAAAGGATGAATATGCTACTTCTCTTATCAAGGGGCTACTTTTAATTGGTTTTCTAATCAGGAATATCTCACTGAAATATTATTAAATTTAAGGAAAAAAATAATGTATTTTCACTGACATTTAATAATTCTTTTCCTTATTTATCCATATGTTACTGTAGAAGCCTGATGCGATGTACCGTTTATCCAGAATAAAATTTTTTCAATAATCTTTTATCATAATGAATAAATAATGAAATATAGAAATCTTAAGACAAATAATGTCAATATCTTTAAACACAGTTCTGGAGTAATTTATTTCACTCTACGTAAAACGAAATTTATTTATATTTCATATATTTTCATAAAAAATAATGCAAAAATCTTTCCTCATCTTTCGTACCATTTCTGCTCTTAAAAACATTCTGATGAGCTGGGTAATGGGCGAGAATGAGGCCTGAGAGCCACCGTAGTGTGTGGGGAAACACAAGTAAGTTTTTGCCACTTGACTCAATGAGTCTTATAATCTAGAATCTTATTCTTAAAAAAAAAAAAAAAGTAAATTTCCCAGCACTCTTAAACCAGGCCTTGGCCTCACCTCGTGAAGGAATATTACAAAAGAAAAGAAAAATTAGATTTTTTTTTTCAGAAAACATTAAAAAAATCTTTCAAAAATAAAAATATACTTTGAAAAATAAAAATATATATTTTTACTTAAATTTCTTTTTCAGATATAAAAGTTTTTTTTGTCATGAATAAAAAAATATTTTTCAAAAATAAAAAAATATTTAAAGCCAAAATATTTTGCAGAAAAAATATAGAAAAAAAAATAAAAAAAAAATTGAGAGAAAACGGAGCTGCATTTTTCGGCTATAGACTTCCGATATTTCAAGGACCCATCCGAATTTATTCATTGGATATTCGGAGAGGAGGTCCCCTCGTATTTCACGGAACTGGAGAAATGATTTTCCCTTAAATAATTTTGGATGGTCCGTGAGAAAAATGAACAGATAAATTAATAATAAGTAGCTAAGGCATGCAAACAAAATATATACATATATATATATATATATATATATATATATATATATATATATATATATATATATATATATATATATATAGTCTATAAACTTGAGTCTCATATATCAAATAGGCCTAGATCCAACAAATACCCAGATACAGACATAAGGATAATCCAAAATCCATATGCTTACATCCTCATAAATCTATTTCCGCAACTTCTATAATAACATATGTATGCCTAAGACGACTTTCCGGCCTAAACGGGAAATAGGCCTCCAAGATAGGCCTACGAAGAAGGACGCAGTTTCTCGAGCTCAGGCCTATATGTCGGGAAAGTGGGAGATAATCCTATATGGAAGTGGACGGAAATAAGAGAATAAAATTAAGAAAGGTACTTATAAAAATACTGGTTTTTATTTTCTTATAAAAAGTATAGAAATAAACAATAACTTTGTAACTGGAAAATAAATAATCTTATGATAAGACTACTGAACAAACAAAAATAAATGGAATCTGAACAAACATTACTTAAGAAAACTTTTTTCTTTTTAATTTCTCACGAAAAAAACAAAGGTATAGAAATAAACAATTTCATGATGACTGCAATATGACAAATAACTTGTAATAACGCTATTAAACAAACAAAAACAAATGAAATTTGTATGAAAATTACTGAAGAAAGGTATTCTGTTCTTATTTTTCAGACGCACTCTAAGCATTTACATAAATAAACTATGTGCTTATACCCACACAATAACAAATAACTTATAATAACACTATTAAACAAACAAAAACAAATGAGATTTGTATAAACTTTTCTTAAGAAAGGTACTTTGTTCCTATTTTTTCTGCTGGAGACAAAAAATTTATAAAAATAAAGTATGTACTTATACCAAGACAATAACAAATAACTTATATTAACACTACTAGAAATAAAAAAGCAAATTTAACAGCACCTCACGCCTAATTGAACCCGCCCACAACACCTGCCCAAATACCCACCTCGGGTAGATTGATTATCTAATTGTTTGTTTATCTGAAGAAGTAGCCTTCAACACGTCAGGTAAGCGAAATAAACACCGGGTACTATACGACCTTTCCTTTTTTTATTTTTATTTTTTACTATACGACCCTTCATTTTTTTTTTTACTATACGACCCTTCCTTTTTTTAAAGGTTATTCTCTAAACCTTCTTTCGCATTTTTTTTTCATTTTGCCATCTACTTTAAATTTTTTAAAGAATTTTTTTGTGCTTTATGTTATCTTTCTGTTAATTTCTTCATTTTTTTAAACAGTTTTTGTTTTGGGTCATTTTCTAAATATTATTTCGCATTTTTTTTTATTTTTCCATCTACTTTAAATTTCTAAATTTTCAAGTTTATTTTTTGTGTTTTATGTTTTTTCTTTTTATTTCTTCAATTTTTTTAAGTTTTTGTTTTGGAATAATTTTCTAAAGATTCTTTCTAATATTTTCCATTTCCATCTACTTTCAAATTTGTTTTAGTTTTTTAATATAATTTTTATTCATTATTCTGAGTTTCATTTTTTTATATCGTTTTTCATATAATTTCTCTTCTTCCTTTCCTTCACATCTCTGTCTTGTTTTATCCTCCTACTCCTTCATTCTTCTGCTTTTAATTTTTTTACTTCTTTAATCTTCACTTTTTATTATTCTCTTCGTATTATTACATCACTGACATCATAATTCCTCTCTTCCTCCTTTCCTTCTTATCTCAAGTTAATATCTTATCTTCCTGTTTCTTCATTCATTCTGCTTCTCCTCCATTTTCTTGTCATAATCTTTCGTTTTTCTATTATCCCCGTTATCTCTCGTCTATCCTTTTTTCCATTTCCTTATCGAATTCTCATTTTCTCATATTTCCCACATTATCTCTTATCTCTCATCTCCCCCTTTCATGTCCCTTGATCATCGAGAAACCGACGCCTTGACCCAGATTCTGGGCACCGGTTCCTTTCAGGCGGTGTCACGGCGCCTAACGGAAAACTGCTACCGGTTTGTGGCACCAAAAGCACGCAACTGGCCTATGGCATTTTCATGAAGACGAGAAGAACACTGAAAACCGTTAGGGTGTGGGGTTGCAAGAACGCGCCCAGGGTGACGGGAAACTGCTACGGTTTTTTCGTTCTAGGGAAAAAATGTCAAAAGAACAGAAAACTTGAGGCAGTGACATTGTTTTCTGGACGGAAAACTGTCAGCAATTTTGTTATCAGAACAGAAAACTGTCACGACTACTGTCATGTGAACAGAGAACTGTCACCACTTTGGTCATCAGAACAGTAAACTGTCATCTCTGTTTTATCAAAACCGTCACATTTTTGTCGTCAGAATAGAAAACTGTCGCTATTTGGGTGATTTGCAAACGGGAAACTGACTCCGCTATGCTGCACCTGAACGGGAGATTATAAGAAACAGGGCTAACGACAAAAATGAATAAATATGACCTATTGTGACCTAGGGTCAACACTCCATAATGCCAACCAAGCCACAATTCCAAAGTATAACACTGCAACAATAAACTAGACTGAACCTTAGGTTAAATATTCAACTGGGAATGGAATCCAAAATATCAGGAATTACCAGAAATTCCCAAAGGTGCGTAAGACCCAAATTCCAACATACGATATAAAGTCAATGAATATCCAAAATTTCTATGATATAAATGGATAGACTAGAAATTTATAACAATACCCAAAGCACAGAAACCCAAATGCCACAATAGAATCCATCAATTGACTACAAGGACAACAAAAACATTAAACCAAAATCCTACAACGTGACGCCGAGTTACGTACGATACATCGCACGAAATACCTAGCGTCGCACTTTCCCCTTGAAAGCACACAGGAAGTCGGGTCACGCAAGGCCAGGCCTTCACGTCTATTTATAAATCTGGGAGCAGCAAAAAATAAAAATTTGCATAAAGCTGACCTTAGTTGGCTCCTTGGCGTGACCTCAGCTACAAATATAAGCCTTGCTTCAAACATTACTTGTGGTTTTTTAAGCGAAATGTGGCAAATATTTAAGAGCGGTAAGGCATCTTTAACCTTTGGTACGGTGACGCCAGATGAGTGAAATAATCAATCAATTTAGATACGTGATTACTGGGTCTGGTAGATAATGATTAATTTTGAGAATTTTTCAAGCGTTTTAATATCTGAAAATATTTCATATATATATATATATATATATATATATATATATATATATATATATACACATATATATATACACACAAATATGTTATATTTGTGTATATATATAAAATATCTCTGAGACTGGCAACTCCTGAAGAACTGAAAGCATCTTCAGGTATTTCAGACGTCTGAATCTAATAAAATTTTAGATGGTTCAGATAATTCAGATGTCTGAACGCAATTCAACTTGACATACCGCATTTCTTATTATTATTATTATTATTATTATTATTATTATTATTATTATTATTATTATTATTATTATATTAATTACATTATTATTATTATTATATTATTACGTAACCGAAGTAAAGGGGAATTCTCTTGCAAGGTAGTAAAATAATTGAAAAATTCATAATTGTAAAATAAACTTGGGACGTATGACAAAAATTAATTATGCCCAAAATAAATTGTAATTACTTTATGTTGAAATAAAAAATAATCAATGTAAGAGGTAACAAATTACCTAGGTCAAAAGTAAGTTGCAATCTCTTCATTACAAATAAAAGAAGTAAATAAAAAAAAACTTGAAATTCCAAGGATAAAAATAAATTCGGTCCAAAATAGAGTAGACCCTCTTGGGCCAAAATAAGCAATAAAAATGGAAATATTGATGCAAAATGCTTTGATGAGGTATTGTGTAAGCTTCCTCGCGCTACCAAATAGCTAAATGAAATAAATTGCTAAAAGTTTACAGAAAATATAAAATTTAATATTATCATCATCATAATCATCTTCAACGCCTCTGTAAAATTCTGCTGTTCTTGTCTTTCCAGTTTATAATAATAATAATAATAATAATAATAATAATAATAATAATAATAATAATAATAAAAAAAAAATAAAATAAATAATAATAATAATCAATAAATAAATTAAATACAAATAAATAAATAAAATCAAGTCAAGCACCAACCGTAAAATTCAATAAATAAAATCATTTAAACAAACAAATATAAAAAAATGAGAAGAAATGAAGTTACTATATTTAAAATAATTCATTTCCCATAAACTCGAGGCTATAAGTAGAATCTCTCTCCCTCTCTTCTTCTCTCCTTCTCTCTCTCTCTTCTCTCTCTCTCTCTCTTCAAAAATTCGTTACCAAAAAAAAACCAGGAGGGTTTAAAACTAGGATCAGTTATCAAACCTCCCCCTACCATTCCCCTCTCTCTCTCGCTCTCTCCCCTCTTCTCTCTCTCTCTCCATAGAAATCGTCTAGGCTATTACTTTTTATTAACACTTCATCCTTCTCGTTATTTCTTTCCACTCCTTCTGAATACTGATGTTCCCCGAATTCTGACGGTTCGTGAATGCTGATATTCGCCGGATACCGCAATATTTACGGGAGATATTCTCTCGTTTTTAATATCCAGTATTAAATCCAGTATTTCAGAATGTCATGAAATTCAATGCCTCCTGGATATTCATGTTAAAATTGATGGAGAAGTTTATGATGATGGTGATGATGATAATAATAAATAATAATAATATAATAATAATAATAATAATAATAATAATAATAATAATAATAATAATAATAATAATAGTAATAAAACTGCACAACTCATTATATATTAAAATATATTTCTATGTAAAAAAAAAATAAAAAAAAAAAAATTTTTACATAGAAACATATCTTAATAATAATACATAATATTGGATTTTTTAACAATTTGTTTTCACGAGACTGTGAATTTCTTAATAATAATAATAATAATAATAATAATAATAATAAAATAATAATAATAATAATAATAATAATAATAATAATAATAATAATATATCAATAGCTATAGTAAAAAAAATATGAAATAATAATAATAATAATAATAATAATAATAATAATAATAATAATAATAATAATAATAATAATAATAATAATAATATAATCCTTGGAAGTAACAACTTCGCTTAACTTTAGGTTCGTGATAGCTGAGTTTAAATGACATTGGGTCTGACCAATCATTGGACAGGTGACCTCCATTAGGACTAGAAATTCCATCCTAAAAGCAACAAATAGGAACTTGAAACAACTTTTCGGTACTCTTGTATAAGCAGCAATGGGGTAAATTGGCTTACTAAGTGTTAACATAAATTAATTACGTACACTTAAGCTTCCAAAGGAAAAGTTAAGTATATCTTAGTTTCACCAGACCACTGAGCTGATGAACAGCTCTCCTGGGGCTGGCCCGAAGGATTAGATATTTTTTTTACGTGGCTAGGAACCGATTGGTCACCTAGCAACGGGACCTACAGCTTATTGTGGGATCCTAACCACACTAGATCGAGAAATGAATTTCTATCACCAGAAATAAATTCCTCTGATTCCGCGTTGGCCGAGTCGGGGATTCGAACTTCGGACCACCGGATTGGCAGCCGAGCGCGAAAACCACTCGTCCAGCGAGGAACTGCTTCCAATGGAAGTGGCGTTCGTTAGAACGAAGTGACAGAATGCAATACGAAATACAGAAGGGAGAGATCACCAAATGAAAAATCACCAAATGAAAAATAAAGAAATAAATTAACAAGCAAACAATTAGTGGAATTTGTAAGTTATCACAACACAACGAGAACTCCATTAGGGTCGTAATGCAGCGCATCTTCGCTTGAACCTCTGAAGAAGTTCCAGTCGGACGGCAGCCTCTGGGGAGGCCGTTCCAGGAATAAAGGACCTCTGGAACTGAGATGTTCGACATATTGTCATGTCCAGTAATATTAAGTGGTTGCAAACGTTCATACAGGTTAGAATTGGGGTAATAGGCTTCTAAATTATTCGGACGGAACAAGTTAGTAAAAATTACAGTTTCATTTAAACAAAAGTAAGTAGAAATTACAGTTTTATTTAAAGAAATAAAAGATATTATCACAAACAGATTGGCGTTGATGACAATGGATAACTTGAAAAAAAACTAGTTACAAACAAAATTTGACCTAGTCAATTGCACTTTTCGGACGGAAGAAGTAAGTAAATAAGTAAATATTACCATTTTATTTAAAGAAATAAAAGATATCAAGACAAAACAGATTGGCGTTGATGACAATGGATAACTTAGAAAAAAAATCCCACTACTTAAGAACTAAAATTTGACCTAGTCAAGTACACTTTCCTAGAAACTAAATCTCTCTCTCTCTCTCTCTCTCTCTCTCTCTCTCTCTCTCTCTCTCTCTCCGTGAGACGAAAGGCGTCTGTCGCAGATGAAGAAAAATATCAAGATGAAACGGGTCTCGAGTTGGGCCCCACCTAAAAATCGCGGATCGAGACGAGGCGGAAATGAAGAGGAGGAGGAAGAACGAAGAGGAGAAGGAATAAACGGTTAAGGAGGAAGGAGAAGAGGAGGTGAGAGGAAAAGGAGAGGAAGAGA
This sequence comes from Macrobrachium nipponense, assembly GCF_015104395.2. Lineage (NCBI taxonomy): Eukaryota > Metazoa > Arthropoda > Malacostraca > Decapoda > Palaemonidae > Macrobrachium > Macrobrachium nipponense. The sequence goes on from NC_087220.1 coordinate 64,102,966, forward strand.
ACGATGGGGGAGGGGGAAAGATGGAGGAATAAGAGGGGTAAGAGAATGGCAAAAAATGTGTAAGAATGAGGAAAAGAGAGAAATGAGTGAAGGAGAATGAGGAATTGGAGGAAAGAGGAGATGAGGAAGAGGAGAAGAAGAAGAAGAAGTAGGAAAGACGGAATTGAAAAAAAAACACACACACGCACAAGTATATGGTTGCAACTTAAATTAGTGTTTTATGGGCCTTTTATCTTCATATTATACTATCGTATTACAGAAAAACGACCATTCATATATATATTATATATATAATGTATATATATATATATATATATATACATATATATATATATATACATATAATATATATATATATATATAATATATATATATATATATATATATATATATATATATATACACACATATATAAAATCAGGAGCTGAGTCAAGAAAAATACAGAAAAAGACAAAAAAGGTGGGCGCGGAGGAATAAAAACAGAAAAAGGATCAGACGCGAAACACGAAGATGAAGAAGAAGAAGAACAGCAACAACAACAGCAACACAATGAACTACAATCACAACAGACCCTACGACTTACAACCCAAACGAGATCCAAACACTCAGATAACGCCCTCCAAGACAAGAACCGCGTGGCACTCTTGACGGATGGCACTGCTGTGAACTATTGGTCAAATGCTAAACCACCCGTGAGAACACACGGCGAGGGCGAGGGCTTGGGAGAGGAGGAGGAGGAGGAGGAGGAGGAGGAGCCCAAAACACGCAAATGTCAGATAGTCTTAGTGTTTTCTTAGTAAGTTTTTTTATGATAAAGGAAAATGGCAAAGTGAAAATTCGACAAGGGAACGATAAATGAAAATGAAACATAAAAAATTCGACACTATATATAAAAAAAAGACTACAGGACACTATATCAAACCCAAAGAGATACATAATTTAAAACGAATGGAATTGTAACGGAATACAAAAAATAGCAAAAAAATTAAAAAGAAAAACCTTTAAACTACAGGACACTCAATCAAAACCATAGAGATACATAATTTAAAACAGATGCAAATGTAACAAAATACAAAAAATAGCAAAAAAAGAAAGGAAAGAAAATAAAACGACAGGACACTAAATCAAAACCAGAGATACTTAATTTAAAACAAATGCAAACGTAACAAATACGGAAAAAAGCAAAACCACCCGCAAAAAAAAAAAAAAAAAAAATCACCAAACAAACAAAGAAACAAACAATCGGAGAATAGGAAAATAATATTCCCCATAAAACTTCACTCCGGAGAGATGCTGTTTCCGGAGCGCAAGACTTCTTTGGTAATGAAAAATCTTCGTCTTTTGCGACATTTCAACGACCAATCTGCGATATTTCGGAGGATAAGACACCTGCAACAAACGTGCATTAAAGCTGCGTCCTTGTTTACTGTATGTGTGCTTGTGTGTATATATACATACATACACATATGTAATATATATATATATATATATATATATATATATATATATATATATATATATATATATTCTATTATATATCTTATTTACATGTATATATTGGCACTCAGTAATGGTGTATAATGCAATATGCCTCCAGGATAACAGTCTCTCTCTCTCTCTCTTCTCTCCTCGTCATATTCTCTCTCCTCTCTTCTCTTTCTCTTCTCTCATTCACCGTTTCGTTCACCATACGGCAAGGCATCGTTTACTTACAAATAGGTGTTTTTTCGTCTTAATCCCACATAACGCCACTTTACCATCTTCTATCTCTCTCTCTCTCTCTCTCTCTCTCTCTCTCTCTCTCTCTCTCTCTCTCTCTCTAGGGTATGTAATTTTGTGTCCAGTGCGGTATGTCACAATTTACCCTGTAGACACTATTAACCTATGCATAATAGTGAGTCTCTCTCTCTCTCTCTCTCTCTCTCTCTCTCTCAGGTATGTAATTTTGTGTCCGGTGCAGTATGTCACAATTTACCCTGTAGACACAACTAACCCATGCATAATAGTGAGTCTCTCTCTCTCTCAAAAAATAATGCACAGACTTCCCTGCCATCTAATCTCTATACTTTGCAGGGACTCTATATTTTTTTGTTCTTGCCCTAAACTACCAGACTTATCTTCTATACCATCTCAAGCCGGTAATCATGCCCATATTCTGCCCACCTAAACTCTCTTTAAGTAGGGCATTACCTTATCTTTAAGAGGGGGTGCCCAGAAATCATGCCCAGCAGTGAGTATACTTACAATGGAAGCCAAGCTGACTGAAATTTAACCTGGTGCTAAGGTCAGGATGCGCTGAGATAAGGTGAAAAAATGTGTGTATATATATCTGTATATGTATATATATTTTTGGGTAAATATATCTATCTACTTACAAACCCCTTCCCCCTTCCCCCCACACGAAAAGTTCATTATCCCCCAAAAATCATAGTAACAATAAGGTTAATTTTTCTAAAACTACCAAAAGATGTTACTGCCTTTTTACAGAACAAACCCCCCAACATGACACACGCAAGAAAAGTTAGTAATTATCCCCACAAAAATCATAGTATTATTACATTATTTTTTTTTCTAAAACTACCTCAAAATATTTCTGCCTTTAAACACACACACACACACACGAAAAGTTAGTAATTATCCCCAAAAAGGTCATAGTAATGATCATAGTAATATTACATTAGTTTTTTCTAAAACTACCTCAAAATATTTCTGCCCTGTTACAAAACAAAAACCCACACACACACACACACACACACACATAACCACACACACTCATAATCGACTCCTACACCTGACCCCAGGAAATCCAGGTCTCTTTAATGACAAACGCGCCTGTCTCTAATGGACGGGTAAAAACTAAATGTCATTACACTGCAAAATAAAACTGACCTTTGAGCCTCCGGCCGGCCAACTTAACCACCGACTCGAGCCAATCAAATGACCATACTTTAATTTTTGCGAATCATCTGGGCTTAGTAGGTGTATGCTATGAAGGCTTTTGTGTGTGTGTGTGTGTGTGTGTGTGTGTGTGTGGGTATTTTATGTATATGTATGTATGTGAATAACTTGATCACGAAATATATTAGACGTGATGCTATGTATAAATAAAGGTAATGCCATGAAGGAAAATGAAAAGCGAGAACTGCCTGTATATATACATACATACATACATACATACATATATATATATATATATATATATATATATATACGTGTGTATATATGTAAATTCTATAAAAATCACTCACCAATGTTGAATTATTTCTCCTCTCTTATTTCCTTCTCTTATTATCTTTCTGTTGTCAATTTCCTTCCTTGCAAATGACCAAAACAATTACATTAAAAACACGAATTCCATTCTCAACTTATCCAGGGATTAATTTTGTTTGTTTTTTCTTGTCTATTGATCACCCGGATAAGTAAATCACTAAACCCAAATACTCTTTAGATATCTTGTTTTTATTTGTTAATTTTTGTCATTTTCTTTCTTCAGATTCCCTGTTTTCTAGTTGTTGTTTCCTTCACTTGTTGTTCTATAGGATGTTTGTGTTGTCCAAGGTCTTGGCTCAGCTCTGACGAAAATTAGATTTATATTCGACAGGATCCAGAAGGCCTCATTCACCCTACCCCCACCCACTATCCCCTGACGGGATCCCATCCTTCCCCCCATCATCTATGGTTTCCCATATCTCCTAGGCCCTAACTCCCTTCTACCCCCCCCCCCCCCCCACATTCAGGGCTACCTATAGACAGCCCAAACCTCCACCCAATTCCCGAAATTTCCGCGTCTTTGTTGGATGCTCTTGACTTGAGAGAGAGAGAGAGAGAGAGAGAGAGAGAGAGAGAGAGAGAGAGAATTTTAAATGCTTTTTCACGTGATATTTTCTTGGAAATTCTCCTAGATGAATTAAAGGTCTAGAAAAGAGAAAGTACAGAGGAAGGAATGGTTACTATGACCATGTTTGAATTTCCCAGAAAAGCTCTCTCTCTCTCTCTCTCTCTCTCTCTCTCTCTCTCTCTCTCTCTCTCTCTCTCCGAAACAGGTCCACGAGAAGCGTAGGCGGCCATAAAACGTATTTGTTGCATCGGAACTTACAATTTAATTAACACTGACGAATTGCGAACAGAAAACGAAAGTAAGGCAATGCCTCGGGAATGATATATTGCACTGCAAGTGTCGTGCAAGAAAGACGTATAGACTTGCAAAGAAGATGTATAGTGGCAAAGGAAGATATATCGACATGATCGAGAGAAGGAGAGTTATAATTTCTTTGTACTCGACTTAGGACACCCACTCCACCCCGCCATGCTCCATATCCTCTACGGCTAGCTACTCTCCCTAGTGTGTGCCACGCTAGGGTTAGTGGGTGCTACTCGTTTTGCAAAGCATTAATATATATATATATATATATATATATATATATATATATATATATATATATATATATATATATATATACACACATTCTGTTTGTTATTTTTGTATGGGTTATTAGTTATTTTACTTTTTCTGTTTTCACAAATCATTCAAAAGTTAAGATTCCGAATTCTCCAAAGATATTTCTTATTAGACTCAAAAAATCTGGGCATATCAATGACCAACGAAAGGGATTAACATGTATGCCCAGAGGTCCTGTCTGATTTATGGCAGTGCCCACAAGGTTCCTGTTGGCATATCAATAACCCACAAAAGATGATGGGTATACACCAACACCTTGGATGCCAAAAAGTCACCTCGGGCACATGACAATGCTCACAATGTCTTATGAGCTGAAAATACTGACCGGATATTCTTTGACATGACCCAATTCGTTGGTGGGTATTGGGTAATGGTGTGTACAAGTCTTTGTGTATATCTGAAATAACTACAAGCCTTCTGGTAAACAGGATACCAAAGAACTTTAGATGATACTAAAAATACCCTAAAATATTTGGTTAATGGGGAAATTCCTACTGGGTTTTGGGTATACTGACGATAGACCTAGATCATTTGGGTACAGCACACTTTTGGTATATGGGAAAATACTCTCTGTTTGGGTATTTCGCAAATAACCACAAACCTTCGGGTAGACCTGATGCCATTAAAACTCTAGCAGATTACAACACGTACCCTGAAAATCTTAATTACAATAGACATACCCACAAGATTTTGGGCACATGGAAATTAACCCTTTGGGTCTCCGAATACATGAGACAATGCCCACTAAAGCCTTTGGTATAAAGAATAATTATCTTCGTAAAAGTGATTCCCAAAAAATCCCTGGGTACGTCGGAGATAGCATGAAGCCTCGGGCATAATGGAGATCATTCTGAAAGTCTATGAAGCCATCGAGCTTACCCTAAAAAATGTATTATGAGTCGAGAACACACACACACACAACTTTGGGCAAACCGGGTACACAGCAAAAAGACTCCGGGTATGTAAAAAAAAAAAAAAAAAAAAAAAAGATACCCAGTCCCAACTCTACCAAGACTCCTTGTCCAAACCTTCCATGACATATAGGAGTAAATAGGATACACCTCGCTTATCAGCGGGTCCTAGAGGCCGCCATTAATAGATTCCCTTATTTGATGGCTTCCTATCAGCATCTTATCAGCTACACGTAAGTTACGTAACCATCTGCGTATGAGCTTGCCTGCATAGCTCACTTACAGAGAGAATTAATTATACATTAAGGCCGACTGATAAACGGAAACGTATGTTAGAAAAAGATGAATAATTGAAATTAATAAACGTATGGATACGTCATTATACACTATGAATATTTATTTATGCATTTGTTTAGGGTTTTCGCCCTATTCAAGAAATGTATACTTGAATGGAATGAAAATTTTGAATGAATGTATAAATCATTTTAAGAACAATAAATAATATAAACAAAGAATTCTCCTAAAATATGAGAGGCATTGTATTATCACCTTAAATCGTATATTTTAAAAAGATGGTTACTTACAAAATAAATTTCTAAATACATATTTATATGAAAAAAGGGGGTTTTCAAAGCTATACTAAGCTGCCAATCATTTCCTGAATCCTAAATAATATAAAAAAAAGAATTCCCATAAATTATAAAATATATGGTCACCATAAAACGTATATTTTAAAAATATGAACATTAAAAGAATAAATTCATAAATACACATTTATATGAACTTCTATCAAAGCAATACGAAGCTGTCAATCATATCCAGGGCATTTAATAATATGCATAAAGAACTCCCACATTTTATGAAACAATGTATGGTAATCATACAATAAGAACTCTCATGAATATGAGATAATATATCGTCTACATATTAAACCTATATTTTAGTAATAAATTGCTTCAGAATGTGGACCACCAATTAAATTATATTTTCAGATATTTCTCGCGATAATTGGAATTTTACGTTTACATAATTTACCCATTAATTATTCTAATGACGGAATAATCTAAATGAAAACCCGTGACGTATTCCATATTGCGTTTATGAAAACGGCGAATGGTAATTGCTTCATTATGAACAACCAAAACGACAACCTCGGCGTCTGACCGACTGGAGAAATAAAAACTTCATAAGTCAGAATAATAATAATAATAATAATAATAATAATAATAATAATAATAATAATAATAATAATAATAATAATAATAATAATAATAATAAAATGACTTTCTCGTGATCTCATAACTGGTGAAGAATACTACACTTAAAATAAAAAGAAATAGAATATTAATAATAATAGAATGAATAATAATAATAATAATAATAATAATAATAATAATAATAATAATAATAATAATAATATAATAATAATGGAAGGAGGGGATATAAAAATACCAAGAGATGAAGGACACGATCAGGAAAGAATATATGCAGAGAGTCAAGGCGATACTCAAGTCAAAACTCAACGCCGGAAATATGATAAAAGCCATAAAACACATGGGCAGTGCCAGTAATCAGATACAGCGCAGAATAGTGGAATGGACGAAGGTAGAACTCCGCAGCATAGATCAGAAAACCAGGAAACATATGACAATACACAAAGCACTACACCCAAGAGCAAATACAGACAGACTATACACAACACGAAAGGAAGGAGGGAGAGGACTACTAAGTATAGAGGACTGCGTAAACATCGAAAACAGAGCACTGGGGCAATATCTGAAAACCAGTGAAGACGAGTGGCTAAAGAGTGCATGGGAAGAAGGACTAATAAAAGCAGACGAAGAACCAGAAATATACAGAGACAGGAGAATGACAGACAGAACAGAAGGACTGTCGCAACAAACCAATGCACGGACAATACATGAGACAGACTAAAGAACTAGCTAGCGATGACACATGGCAATGGCTACAGAGGGGAGAGCTAAAGAAGGAAACTGAAGGAATGATAACAGCGGCACAAGATCAGGCCCTAAGAACCAGATATATTCAAAGAAACGATAGACGGAAATAACATCTCTCCATATGTAGGAAGTGCAATACCAAAAAATGAAACAATAAACCACATAGCAAGCGAATGCCCGGCACTTGCACAGAACCAGTACAAAAAGAGGCATGATTCAGTGGCAAAAGCCCTCCACTGGAGCCTGTGCAAGAAACATCAGCTACCTTGCAGTAATAAGTGGTACGAGCACCAACCAGAGGAAGTGATAGAAAACGATCACGCAAAGATCCTCTGGGACTATGGTATCAGAACGGATAGGGTGATACGTGCAAATAGACCAGACGTGACGTTGACTCATAAAGTCAAGAAGAAAGTATCACTCATTGATGTCGCAATACCATGGGACACCAGAGTTGAAGAGAAAGAGAGGGAAAAAATGGATAAGTATCAAGATCTGAAAATAGAAATAAGAAGAATATGGGATATGCCAGTGGAAATCGTACCCATAATCATAGGAGCACTAGGCACGATCCCAAGATCCCTGAAAAGGAATCTAGAAAAACTAGACGCTGAAGTAGCTCCAGGACTCATGCAGAAGAGTGTGATCCTAGAAACGGCGCACATAGTAAGAAAAGTGATGGACTCCTAAGGAGGCAGGATGCAACCCGAACCCCACACTATAAATACCACCCAGTCGAATTGGAGGACTGTGATAGAGCAAAAAAAAAAATAATTAATAATAATAATAATAATAATAATAATAAATAAATTTAATCACTTCTCGC
>NC_087220.1:64116122-64141122 GCF_015104395.2 Macrobrachium nipponense
ACAAAAAACTAATACACAAAACGCAAGCCAATTGCACGTCGAAAACATCGCTTGCCCAAACACTCATTCGTCACGGCACGGTTCGCACCGCATTCGACCTTTCATTCAAACAAAAAAAAAAAAAAAAAAAAAAAAAAAAGGAGGGATTGGGGAGGGAATGAGAGAGGGGAAAAAATTGAAGAAGAGATAATCAACTTTTACGAGAGGAAGGATAAGTCGATCATTTTTAATGGTTCGTGGCTGTCGAAATCGAGAGGCAGTTTTTTCATTTGGATTATTCTATAATCTTGAGATAATTTGCAGGTGAGTCCATTGAAATCAAGAGATTATTTGTATATTCATCTGTCAGAATCAAGAGATAATTTGTATATCCATCGGTCAGAATCAAGAGATAATTTTTATATGCATCTGTCAAAATCATGAGATAATTTGTATATGCATCTGTCAATACCAAGAGATAATTTTAATATATGCTTGTCAAAATCAAGAGATAATTTGTACATGCATCTGTCAATATCAAGAGATAATTTCTATATATGTTTGCCAAATATAGAGATAATTTGTATATGAATCTGTCAAAATCAAGAGATAATTTATATATGTATCTGTCAAAATCAAGAGATAAATTTGTATATGTATCTGTCAATATCAAGAGATAAGTTTTAATATATGTATGTCAAAATCAAGAGATAATTTGTATATGCACCCGTCAAAATTAAAAGATAACTTGTATATGTACCTATCAAAATCAAGAGATAATATGCACAGGGTCTCTTGAAATCGAGAGATCATTTTTGCTATGTATTCAATGAAATCAAGAGAGATCAAAATCTAGGGGAAAGTTATAGCGGGCATCCTTATAAAATCAAGAGATAATTTTCTTGATAGCGGTAGCTGATATAGAGAGATCATCTCGCTTAAGTAGATGTTAAAACAACGAATTAATTTTTTGGTTTCCTATGAATTAAAATCAAGACAAAATTCCTTAACAGGATGTTAAAATCTAGAGATAATCCTTTAACAAGATGTTAAAATCTAGAGATAATCCTTTAACAAGATGGTAAAAGCTAGATATATTTTTTTAATATGAAGCACGAAATTATCTCCACTTCTACGTAGATGTTGAAATAAATTTTCCTCTTTGGATTTTTGAACGAGTGACAACAAACTAACTTTGAATTAATTAAAATGAGGATTTATGCAAATTTTACAATATATGGAAAAAAAATGTACAGCTTGATAGAGATGATTCTTTACAAGAGGGAAAACAGCACAAATGGTCATATGGTAATCTATGGAGAAATTTCGACAGTGCTTTCAACAAACTGGAATTCATGACAGAAACCTTAGAATCAAGTATTTTAACAAAAAAATGTGTTTTAATCTTGTAATAATAATGCATAGCAGCGTGCTTGCAGGAACTAGAGCAGATATTCAGAATGGTAATGAAAAAAAGAATGTTATAAAAATAAAATATATAAAAGAACCAAGAATCTCATAAGAACAAATATTACAATGGAACTGAAGAGAAGGCCGCTTACAATGACTATCATACACCTTTAATCGGAATATTTCCTTCTAAATTCGTTGAAGACACGACTGGAGTCTAGACAGTGAAGAGAGAGAGAGAGAGAGAGAGAGAGAGAGAGAGAGTGTTAATGAGTGCATATAAATTCCATCAGGTGTCTAATCGTAAAAACGTTACTTCAAGATATTACTAACTGATCGACGGAACCTTTCAAATACTTTGCCCTAAAGACAAATAAAAAATAACGTCTATATAGATATATATAATAATATATATATATATATATATAAAATACATACATACATTAATATATATTATATATTCGATATAGTATATATATTTATGACTTATTATATATATATAATCCCATACATACACTAATCTCTTACAATATAGAAACCAGACAATTGATTAGGCAAAGATTTCCTAACAATTTTCTCTCTCTCGCTCTCTCTCTCTCTCTCTCTCTCTCTCTTCTCTCTATTCGTAAACACATGCGCATACCAACATCGTTAAATATGCATTCCATCATGACATTAATTCTTGGCCCCTCCTCCTCCTCCTCATCCTCCTTCCTCCACCTTCCTTCCTTCCTTTCCACCTCCTCCCCCTCCTGCCACAGACAAACAATGCTGTCCTTATCTCGTACGAAAGTCTCCTTTTATAAGAGACAATACTCCGGACCTCCCATTTGTTTTTTTTACGAGAAACAATATTCTCTCTCTCTCTCTCTCTCTCCTCTCTCTCTCTCTCTCTCTCTGTCAGAAGGGATTTTGTCTACCGTCACAAGAGTCCTGATCCTCGTTGGATCCACCACGGGACGTGTCCACCGAAAAGGTCAGCCAGCCAGTCCGGATTTGTCGGTCCGGTTCCGGTTACGGGCGTTGATGAAGTTGTGGGAGGGAGGGGGGAGGCGGAGGGTGGGGGGAGAAGTGGAGTGAAAGAGGAGGAAGGGGGGGTTCAAGTCGAAGAAGAAAATAAGATGAGTGACAAAAGAATGAAAAAAAAAATCTGGACAAAAAGATGTCTTGAGTGCTGCTACTATTTTCACTCTCTCTCTCTCTCTTTCTCGCTGAACTTTCTCTCTAGTGCCCGGCTCTCAGAGGAGCAGGAGGATGGAGGGGAATAAGGGGGGGGGGGGGGGCAGGGGGGAAGGGAGCTCCCTCTGCGACGTGTGAATCTTAAACACCTCCAAAAACTCGACTTCAGCAGAAGCTTCTAAAACGAGATCTCAAACCCCATCGTCTCCACTACCTTCCCATCTCACCTGTGGCATCGTCACAATGACCTTCCTACGCCTCACAGGTACCCACTTGAGGTGTGAAAAGGATGTTGGGGCATGCTGTGCGAATTGGTCGAGGGGAAGGAGGAGGGAGAGGTATAGGGAGGGACTGAGGAAGGGGTTGGGTATGGGTGAGAATGAGCATGTCTGCTGTTGCATTGAATCTGAATTGCATAGGGGGCATTTAACCTGAAAAAAAAAGTGTGAAAAGGGAAGGGGTTGGGGGAGAAATGGGGCATTGGGAGTGGGTGGTAGGCAGGGTAGGGTATAGGGTCAGATTGGGTATATAGTATATCAGCTGGGGGCAAGGAATCTGAATTTCATCAGGGCATTTAACCCAAGAATACCTTGATTCTTAAAATAGGAGAATTATATTTTAAATACTCTTTACCTCAAGGTGCCCTTTGCACCATATGGACTTACAAAAGTACCGGGGAGGCGTCCTTCGGTGGACTTTCGGTCGGAGGAGGACTTTTAAAGTCCTTGGACTTTGTGTATGTGTGTGTGTGCGTGTGTGTGTGGAAGTCTCCACCCGTGATCTGATCTGGCAGCTTGGCGGGATCACACTGCCCACCAATCCACATAACGTGGTCATCGGCTTAAAAGTTACGTACAACGTTTTCGAATAACATGTTATCGACTTTTGGTTTATAAAACAGGAAACTGGTTTTGGATTAACATACATCACTCGTAACATTAAATGTATTCATTAGCTCACAACCAACGTAAAATAAATTTATCTCACAAACAAAATCGAAACGCCATCAAAATTTTTCACTCTCGCACACCAACCAGATCATGAAAAAGTTTGCGTAACGAAAATGAATTTTATTTTTATTGCGTTGATGATTCACAAACCAATTCAACGATTGAATTTATCATTTCCTCACTGGCTTGAAATATTTAAAACTCATCAACAAACACCTGTTGACGAAACCGCGAAAAGGTCTCCCTCGATCACCGGAGACTGATGATAACGATCGAAGCGAGAAGAAGAAGAAGACGAAGGCGAAACGACGAACGACCGAAGAAGACGTCTTCTGGTCTTAAGTGTCTCGTCTCTCGCGTCTCACTACCTACTGCTATACGCGATCTCGCTCTCACTCGCTCAATCGTGGTCCGCTGTCGACGGAGGCCACGCCGTAACTGAGCCACGGCTAGAGAGAGAGGAGATGAGAGAGGAGTAACCCCGTTCTCTGACACCCGGCCTCGGCTTGATATGCCTCCTACGATCGGCTGCGACACACACACACACACACACACGCACAGCCAGAGTGCCCTCATCTATAACCCCCCCCCCCTTAAATCCTTACCCCTTCCCCAACTCCTCCTCACCCCCCTCTTCACCCCCACCACCCCCTCCACCCCCTTCCCTTCCCCCCTTCTCCCACCACCTCCCCCATATCCACCCGAAATCTTCCCCCTCCAACCCCCAATACCCCAAAAACCTGTACCCACCCCCTCCGGTCCGGGACTTGGACATCATGTAGTCGACCGCTGGTTGCGGACAGCGAATAGCGGACGCTAACCCCTTCTGGGCACTGGGCACGGGGCACTGGGCATGCGTACTGCCCAGTGCAGGAATCATTCAGTGAATGCGTTACGGGGTGGATGAGGGGGTTTGGAAAACGTATGATAATGGAGGCGGCGTAATGGATGGTGTAAAGATGCATGGAGACCTTACCTTACAGACCTTACATCTTGTTCGGGTTGCACAGGTCCTCAGTGTGAGGCACCTCTAATGTCTACCAGAGAGTTGCTAGACATCTTCCGGTATATTTTGCATCTTCCAATCTTGGATGGTCTGGGATGCAGTTTAGATATTTGTCGAGCTTATTCTTAAAACACATCTACGCTCACTCCTATATATTCCTCAGATGAGCTGGCAACGCATTGAATAGACGCTGCATTATCGATGCTGGTGCGTATGGATTAATGTCCTGTGTGCTTTCCTTATTTTTCCTGGTATAGTTTTTGGGCACTATTAATCTACCTCTGCTTGCTCTTTTCTGATATTTTTTAGTTCCATGATATTTTCTGCTATTCCTTTTATCTGTTTCCATGCCTGAATTATCATGTAGCGTTCTCTTCTCCTTTCTAGACTATATAATTTTAAGAATTGTAGTCTTTCCCAGTAGTCTAGGTCCTTAACTTCTTCTATTCTAGCTGTAAAGGACCTTTGTACACTCTCTATTTGTGCAATATCCTTTTGATAGTGTGGGTACCATATCATATTGCAATATTCAAGTGGACTACGAACATATGTTTTATAGAGAGAGAGAGAGAGAGAGAGAGAGAGAGAGAGAGAGAGAGAGAGAGAGAGAGAGAGAGAGAGAGAGAGGACCTAATTTTGGCGGAGAGTCCTCTAACCTCTCTCTCTCTCTGTCTCTGTATCTCTCTCTCTCTCTCTCTCTCTCTCTCTCTCTCACACACACACACACCTGGGTGAATGTGTGAATACATCACGTAAAATATATATATATATATATATATATATATATATATATATATATATACTATATATATATATATATATATATGACTGGTAAAATGTTCTGTAACAACAGAGTTCCATCTAATAAAAGGAGCCCATAAAAACACCAAATTAGAGGAAAAGTACTATATTTCAGAGATGCTGCTCCCTCTTCAGGTATATATATATATACATATATATATATATATATATATATATATATATATAAATTATGAAAAAATAATGTTTGCCAGCATATACGCGTGTACAGAAAAAAATGAATCCTGGTCACACACACACATATATATATATATATATATATATATATATATATATATATATATATATATATATATATATATATATATATAAACACACCTACATTATATTCTCCTAAAGTTCCCTTCCTGACGTGGTAGAATTAAAACGACAATAAAAAAAAAAAACAGGGTAACTTCAACCCCTGGGTCATAACTTTCCTTAAGAAAATAACGTTGCATTATCTTTCCAGGCAAAAAAGCATAATCCCTGGAAATAACGGGGAGGAAAAATCCCCCAAAGCGCCCCCTTCTGGAAATTACACGGATATTTCGAGGGAAATTACGCGCAGTTTACCTACCGTAATTATTCACGATTAGTGACAGTGTAAATACTGGGTCTTAAGTTTACGGTTTTTTATTTTTTTTTGTTTTTTTTTTTTTTTTTTTAGTTTTTATTTTTTTATGTCTTTCCGGAACAATTACTACGTCGGCGTTATATATATAAGAGAAGTTCAGTTTTTTATGTGGTTTAATTTAATATTTTTTCAACTTAAGACGACATTCCTGAACAATTACTATTTCGGCATCATTCAAATATTACATATATATATATATATATATATATATATATATATATATATATATATATATATATATATGTGTGTGTGTGTGTGTGCGTGTGTGATATATTTTTTATATATATATATATATATATATATATATATATATATATATATGTTTGTGTATGTGTGTGTGTGTGTGTTAGCGTGTGTGAATATATTTTATATATATATATATATATATATATATATATATATGTATATATATAAATATATATATATATATATATATATATATATATATAAATATATATATATATGGTTTTAATTTTTCATTCAAGTTTTTACTAATATTTAATATAGTCTTTTGGAACAATCCCCTGTCAGTATTATATATATGTATATATATATATATATATATATATATATATATATATATATATATATGAAGTTGTTAATAATTTCACTTTAATATCACTATGACCACCAAAAAATGATTTTATGTTGGTATTCTTTAAATACGAAGTTGTGTCAGAATTTTCATAAGCTTAACAACTACAACAGAATGACAACAAAACTATTATGAGGCGAAGTTGTACTACAATCGTGGATAAAAGCCTTTATTATTATTATTATTATTATTATTATTATTATTATTGTTATTAGGAATGAGACCTTCTCTGAGGGCAATGTCCACATTAATGTAAAATACAATAATTATATCTCATATTACTGCTCTCTGTTCTAATACCGTCTGAGATTTGAACTCCAATCATCCTGGCAGTTCGAAGACAGCTTCAGAATTGTCAACACCTACGGGAATTCAATAGATAAACAATAGATCCAAAGAGCCACCTACGCCACTGCTCGGGGGCGGGGGGGTACCGTTAGCAAACGCCTCTCCTTCCCCCAAAATATCTCTGACCTCTATCAAAAGCAAACAAGTTACATCTTTCTTTAATATTTCAATATAACTAAGTTCTAGAGAACCTATGTCTAGCACTAACTTGAAATATTTCATAGACTCTATGTAGTAAAGGACTCTACATTTTGCATATTTTAACATAATAAAGACATAACAAAGGGTGAGACTTCCTAAGCTATTCATAGGGATGTCATATATGGCTAGAAATTTATGGCAAAATGTATGAATACATCAATAAATTCGATACTCACATATTGCAATAGTATTCGAGGAATAAACTCATATATATTGCAGGATTTCTGGAAATACAAGTCAATAGTGCTTAAATATGAATGTGCGTATGTGAAGGAAGGAGAGAGAGAGAGAGAGAGAGAGAGAGAGAGAGAGAGAGAGAGAGAGAGAGAGAGAGAGACTTAAACGGATACAACATAATAAGATTTTAAGAACTGATTATAATCAAACCCCACAGGAGCTACTGTAATTACCTGTCTCAATTTTTAAGGCAATTTCCTCCAACATTACCACTTCATGTCTTCTCTCTCTCTCTCTCTCTCTCTCTCTCTCTCTCTCTCTCTCTCTCTCTCTCTCTCTCATCATTTCACTACTCCCCTGCATCCCATTACTACCACCAATTTCTCTCTGCTTTTATGCTTTTACAAAAAAC
Organism: Macrobrachium nipponense; assembly: GCF_015104395.2. Lineage (NCBI taxonomy): Eukaryota > Metazoa > Arthropoda > Malacostraca > Decapoda > Palaemonidae > Macrobrachium > Macrobrachium nipponense. Next base: position 64,123,815 of record NC_087220.1, read on the forward strand.
CAATTCATTTCCAAATTTCTCTTACTCCCATTACATTCACCCATTACGTTCTTTCATTTCTGTGACGTCCACCAATTCATGCATTCCTATTAACCCCAATGAATTCCTTACATTCCTCACTCATTCCCCCATTCCCCCATTCCCTATTACTGAAACCCCCATCTCCCAATTAACCAACCTGACTCATTCGTTTATTTTATTCCAATTTTCCCTTCTCCCCGTTTCTTGTCTGATTTGTTGTACGTTTCCTTTCCTGGAACAGAAAGAGTTCGTGTGGATTCTTCGAAAGGAGGAGGAGGAGGAGGAGGAGGAGGAGGAGGAAAAATTGAAAGCACTGGAGGAAGAGGAAGCAGAAGAAGAAGACAAGACATGAAGAGAGGGAGGAAAAGACACGAGAGGAGGAGGAGGAGTAGGAGGAAAGAAAGGGACTACGAAACCACTCGTATCCCTCGTTCTAGTTTCGTTTTCTCTCTCCGAGCAAATACAACTAAACAGTAAGAAACAAGAGAAGAGGGATAATGAGCGACTGATCAAGAAAAACTCTCCTAAACTTTATCCTCTTATGCATTTTTAAATTAGGACAAGTAAAAACTGCAATCAAGTTTTCTGTACAGCCGCTATAGCGTATAATCAAGGCCACCGAAAATGTATCTATCTTTCGGTGGTCCTGGTATATAATGCTGTATGAGCCGCGGCCCATGAAACTGTAACCACGACCGGTGGTGGCCTGTCCTTTATAACTGCCAGAGGCACGATTATGGGCAACTTTAATTTTACATAAAATAAAAAGTACTGAGGCTAGAGGGTTGCAATTTGGTATGTTTGATAATTGGAAGGAGGGTGATCAACATACCAATTTGCAGCCCTCTAGCCTCAGTAGGTTTTAAGATCTGAGGGCGGACAGAAGAAATTGCAGAGAGAAAAGTGCGGACAAAAAAAAGCGCGGACGGACAGACAAAGCCACCTCAATAATGTTCTTTTACAGAAAACTAAAAAGAAAAAAAATTAATATTCGCCTAAATAAACAGGTAAATCCTAATTACATCATATATTCGTCACGAACCGACAATTACGAAGTTCCACTGGAAACCCACGTAAACCATCAATAACAGATTGACAGGTTCCTGCGTAATTAACAGTAATTACCTGAAAATACCTGGTGGAAGATCAGTGAACAGGTGACAGATGTACGTCAGATCTAACGGGATATTCATTACGTTTCAGGTGTAATGAATAACTTGAACAGGTAATGGACTATTGACCGTAATGAATGGTAAAGGTTTACCTGTCTCGCCTGTATATAAGGATGTTAATGACACGCGGTATTTGTAATTATTTAGGCCCTGTATGGGTAAATTGAACTGTTATTGCAGTATATTGTGCACAATTTTTACTGTTTATGCAATGGGTATGTAATTATTCGTGCGTTTATGTTCTTATCATATATGCCTTTATATACATTCGCATACACACACACACATATACATATATACATATATATATATATATATATATATATATATATATATATAATATAATTATTGCATTCACATTATCGCGAGCACACACACGCACATACACACACACAGAGGCAAAATGAGATAGTATTTGACTTTTTTATTTATTGTGCCTGTGTTTTGATATATATAAATATATATATATATATGTATATATATATATATACTATATACTATATATGTGTGTGTGTGTGTGTGTGTGTGTGTGTGTGTGTGTAAAAACACAACAACAATAAGTAAAAAGAAAAGTCAAAGTATCGAACTTCTATTTGCAAAAGTGATTTTGCCTCTCTCTCTCTCTCTCTCTCTCTCTCTCTCTCTCTCTCTCTCTCTCTCTCTCTCTCTCAGCGCGCGATAATATGAACACAATAATTACGCATATAAATTACGGAGCATCGGGACCTTTGCTGTAATTATTACGTAAGTCGCATTTGCCGATTAACTCTCGAGGTGACTCCTAGCAATTGCTGAGCCATCGACGGGTTAATTATAATGATAATTATAATCGTGCGGTAAGGCTAATTACGCGGGTCAATTACTGGAACCCGGTTAAATTATTTGGTGAGATGGAATTCGGGTGAAAGAAGCACACGGTTATTATATTTAGGGGATTGTTTTTCTGTTCGTCATTTGCTTTCGCAGTTTGTGATTTTGAATTAAAACTTTTTCATTTATTCATTTATTTTTAGAAGGGATGGAGAAGGCATCATTATGTATAACCACCCGTTACAGCGAAAGATAAACTAGAAAATTTGTTAGGTACTCAATGCGCTTAATTCGGTAATCAGCACTTTGCAGTGTAAAATAATGAAGATGATTATACATACATACATACATACATACATACATACATACATACATACATACATACATACATACATACATACATACATACATACAATATAGATATATATATATATATAGATATATATATATATATATATATATATATATATATATATATATTCATCTTCATTAGTTTTTTCAACTGGAAAGTCCTAATTACCAGTTACTAATAATGAGCAGTAATAATGAGGATGAGCCTCTCCTTTGTTTCATCACCTGCGCATTACCTTAGACTAATTACCCCTTGATAATCACCAGTTCATCGGAACACCTTCATTTACCTGAAGCTTTTTAATTTAATGTCACTTAACACAATAGAGCAGGTATTAATGACTTTAATATACTCTTTTAATAATAATAATAAAATAATAATAAAAAAATAAATAATAATAATAATAATAATGATGATGATGATGTCAGTACGAGATAACTTCAAGAAATGTGTCCATTGAACATATATACATAAGCATATTCAAAATAAAATGAGGAGAGAGAGAGAGAGAGAGAGAGAGAGATACTTCACAAATAATAAGACTGAAAACCAGGTGTACAAAAGCACGAATGCAAACAAAACTTCAAATACACACACAGAAACAGAGAGAGAGAGAGAGAGAGAGGAGAGAGAGAGAGAGAGAGAGAGAGAGATGAGAGAGAGAGAGAGAATTTAACAACAAATAACAAGACTACAAAACGGGGTTCACGATACTATTAAAGACGTACAAAAATTACCAGCTACAAAGCATAAGAGAGACCTTACAGACCTTACAGACCTTACATCTTGTTCGGGTTGCCCCAGGTCCCTCAGTGTGAGGCACCTCTAATGTCTACCAGAGAGTTGCAATAGTACATCTTCCAGTATATTTTGCATCTTCCATCTTGGATGGTCTGGGATGCAGTTTAGATATTTGTCGAGCTTATTCTTAAACACATCTACGCTCACTCCTGATATATTCCTCAGATGAGCTGGCAACGCATTGAATAGACGCTGCATTATCGATGCTGGTGCGTAGTGGATTAATGTCCTGTGTGCTTTCCTTATTTTTCCTGGTATAGTTTTGGGCACTATTAATCTACCTCTGCTTGCTCTTTCTGATATTTTTAGTTCCATGATATTTTCTGCTATTCCTTCTATCTGTTTCCATGCCTGAATTATCATGTAGCGTTCTTCTTCTTCCCTTTCCTAGACTATATAATTTTAAAGAATAATTGTTAGGTTTCTTTCCCAGTAGTCTAGGTCCTTAACTTCTTCTATTCTAGCTGTAAAAGGACCTTTGTACACTCTCTATTTGTGCAATATCCTTTTGATAGTGTGGGTACCATATCATATTGCAATATTCAAGTGGACTACGAACATATGTTTTATTAAAGCATAATCATGTGTTCAGCTTTCTTGTTGTTTTGAAGTGCCGTAACAACATTCCCATTTTTGCTTTACATTTTGCCAACAGAGTGCTATTTGATCATTGCATAACATGTTTCCTATTCATCATCACACCAAGGTCTTTAACTGCTTCCTTATTTGTGATGGTCTCATTATTATGGTCCCTTATATGCATATAGCTTTCTTTCTCTGTCTCCATAATTTATTGATTCAAATTTATCAGAGTTAAATACCATCCTATTTACCTCTGCCCAATCATATACTTTGTTAAGGTCTCTTTGTAGAGCGTTCCTATCTTCATCACAAGTAATTTCTCTACTTATTCTTGTGTCATCTGCGAAACTACTCACTACCGAACTCCTTAACATTATTGTCTATGTCTTCATCATAATAACAAACAGTATTGCAGCTAACACCGTACCTTGCGGCACACCGGATATTACCTTGGCTTCATCCGATTTTCTCGTCGTTTGCAATAACTATCTGTTTTCTGTTGTGTAAAAATTCTTTTAACCATCTTCCTACTTTATCCACGATATTGTGTTTTCTAATTTTCTTCGCTAATATATTATGGTCTACTTTATCAAAAGCTTTTGCAAAGTCTAAATAAACCACATCTGTTTCATTTCCGCTTTTCATATTTTTGAATATGTTTTCACGGTGGACTAACAGTTGGGTTTGTGTACTTTTTCCGGGTACGAAACCATGTTGTCCTTTATTAAACAAATTATTTTTTATTAAATGTTTCATAATATTTTTCTTCATTACCCTTTCATACACTTTCATAATATGTGATGTTAGACTCACAGGCCTATAATTACTTGCCTCTAGTCTTGATCCACTTTGAAAGTAGGGGTAATATATGCTAATTTGTGCTCATCATATATCTTGCCTGTATCTACACTTTGTCTTAATAATATTGCAAGTGGCTTTGCGATAGAATGAACTACTTTCTTTAACAAAATAGCAGGAATTCCATCAGGCCTGCAGCAGCTCCATTTTTAATTTCATTAATAGCCTGCACAATATCAGCTTCATTAATATCTATGTCAGCTAAATATTCACTATTTTCATCCCTTACTTCTATATCATTATCTTCATTATCTATTTCTAGGGGTGAATTCCTCTCTTATATCGTTCTGCCAGTTATGTTGCAAATTTCCTTTTTTTCATTCGTTAATCTCCCTTCAATTCTTCAGATGGGGGCCTATTCTATTTTCATTCTTCTTTTATTCATCTTCTTCGCATATGAGTATAATAGTTTGGGGTTTGCTTGATATTTAATAGGGTTTTTTCTTCCAAGTCCCGTTTTTCATTTTCTTTTGATTGTATAATCTTTGTTCTGCATTTTCTATCTTACTTTTTAGTTCTATAAACTTTCCATGCATTTTTTTACTTTTGCAAGACCTTTTTTCCACTTTCTGATTTTCTGGAACAAGATCCTTCTGTCTCTTGGTATGCATGAATGATGTTTACTTTTCTTCTTCGGTATATATTTTTCCACTATTATCTCCAATATTTTATATAATATCTCCGTATTTACCCTTATGTCATCACTTACGAAAATGTTATCCCAATCTTTGTTTAATTCTTCATTAATTTCTGACCATTTTATATTTTTACTGTAGAAGTTGTATTTTCCATATCCTTCCCACTTTTTCATTTCTTGCTTATCTCTATTTTCACTTGCTTTGGAATGAACTGTTAATTCTATGACATTATGGTCTGAAATACTCGCATTATAAACTATTATTTCTTTAACATAATTCATCTCGTTCACAAATACTAGGTCTAAAGTATTTTCCTTTCTTGTTGGCAGGTGATTTATTTGTTGAATGTTGTATTCTAGTAGCATATCTAATAGCTTTTCAAATTCCCTCTTATCATCTGCACTACTATTACTCTCTTTTTTATATTGTATAAGTACAACCACAATCTCCTATTCGTTCTTTCCATTCTACGAAAGGAAAGTTGAAGTCACCAGATAGGAGAATAGTCCAGTCCTTGTGATTTCTACATATATCATCCAATTTTTCAATTATTAAGTCAAACTCTTTAGTATTAGGAGGTCTATATATTACTATGTTCATCAATTTTTCAGATTCAAATTCTACCGCTATTAGTTCACATTCTGAGTTATTATATTTCTCATATATTTTTCCTTGTTTTTTGTCTTTCCCATATATTGCGGTTCCCCCTTGATTCCTATTTTTTCTATCTGATCTATAAGAGAGAGAGAGAGAGAGAGAGAGAGAGAGAGAGAGAGAGAGAGATTCAGGCAGCAGCAGCAGCGGGAGCGCAGTGAAAACTGGTGCCCATGCCACTCGATACCCCAATACCCAACGATCCTATTGGTACGAGATCGATATAAATCTCACCCGTCCCACTCAGCCGAGATTATCGAGATGGGTTCTCAGATGGATGGGAGAGGGGGCCCTGGATGGGGTGGGGGTGGGGGGGGAGCCCTTGGGTATTATAGAATTGGGGGGAAGGAGAGATGAGAGACAGGTGGCAGATAAGAGGAAAAGATCTCAAGTCCTTATGAGAGGTTGGGAGACTATGGAGTGAGAGATGAAGTGGTAAATCTGAGTATTAGAGATGGGGGAGGGGAGGAGGAGAGCGAATGAGGTGGGAGACAGGTGTAAAGTGAGGGGGAGACCTGGGGGGGGGGGTGGGGGGGGGGGAGAGGGGGGGCGAGAAATTTGGATGGGGTGTCATGAAAGGTCTCAGCAGGTGATTGGGTGATAAGATGGGGGAGGGGGGGGCCAGAAGAAAGTGGATAAAAGAAATAGATAACTAAACATGCAAGAGAGAAAACTATACATATAAGAGAGGTAACTAAATGAGAAAGATAAATAAATAAACGTGGGAGGTAGATAACTAAACTAAGAGGAGATAACTTACCAAGGAAGAGATCATTAAACAGGGAAAAAGAGAGATAACTAACAGGAAACAGAGAGATAACTAAACATGGAAGAGAGATAATTAAACAGGAAACAGACAGATAACTAAACATGGATCAGATATAACTAAACATTAAAACAGAGAGATAACTAAACAGTAAACAGACAGATAACTAAACATGGAAGAGAGATAACTAAACAGGAAAATATAGGGATAACTAAACAGGAAACAGACAGATAACTAAACATGGGAAAGAGATAACTAAACAGGAAACAGAGAGATAACTAAACAGTAAACAGACAGATAACTAAACATGGAAGACAGATAACTAAACAGGAAACAGATAACTAACATGGAAGCGAGAAAGAGAGATAACTAAACAGGAAACAGAGAGATAACTAAAGAAAGGAGAGAGATAAGTAACGAGAGAAGAGAGAAACTCGAAAGGAAACGCCGTAGGAGAGATCAGAAACAAGAAGAAAGATTAAGGAAGAGAGAGGAGGAAAGAGAGGAAAGGTCACACGAGGTCAATCTGTGCCCCTCGAAGGCAGAAAAAAAGAGGAGTAAAGTTAGGGAAGGTCAAGTGAGGTCAAAATGGGTCACGGAAACGAAAGAGAGGCCGAACGAATATCAAGAACAGGATTGAGAAGAGAGGAGGAGGAGGAGGAGGAGGAGGACGGGTCAAGAGAGGTCAAACTGGGTCCCTCAGCATCCGAGCAATTAATGGCTTGTACCCAACGAGCCTCGTAAATACACAAGAGACAACAGTAGGAAATAAGGACCATTACGTTGAAACTCACCCACAATTCTAACGTCCTAATTCATCGTTGCTAAAACCAACAAATAAATAAATAAATAATAAATAAATAAATAAATAAATAAATAAATAAATAAATAATGATGGTTTATGAGTGTTTATCTCGTCGACATGACTATATATCATAATGATACTTTATTCTCGTTACTTGCTATGCCATAGACATGCAGTACACATGGCAGGACCCAACATAGCACTTGTATACAGCCTATGTAAATTTATACATGACGCACTATACATACTATACATGTACGTATATATATATATATATATATATATATATATATATATATAATATATATATATATTCCTAAAGGGAAAATATATTAAATTTATTCTTCAACCAGAGAGAGAGAGAGAGAGAGAGAGAGAGAGAGAGAGAGAGAGAGAGAGAGAGGGGGAGAGATGAGAGAGAGAGAGAGAGAGTGAAATTTCACAAACTGCCGACTGTACTTAACGAGTATCTCAAACGCCCATATTTCTGAGAGAGAAACATAATACATCCACACTTTTAACCCGAGAGAGAGAGAGAGAGAGAGAGAGAGAGAGAGAGAGAGAGAGAATATCAAAACAACCAAGAAAAATATTCCCAGCACATATTATCAAACCCTCTTTGAAAACACTTAACGCAGAAAACACAACTTTTTACAAAACGGGACCAAACGCATCGAGCATGAATATAAGTATTGTACACATCACCTTTTCAACGGCTCTCCCCGTTTTCTTAATCGAGCTCAGTGACATCTAGCGGCCGGCATCAACATCAAATGGGTTGTTTACACCCGGGAAGCCGAGTGTCGGGTTAAATGACGATCTTAGACGATGGATATTAAGAAATGTTTTGGGAGCTAATGAAATCCTCGAGGGGTTTAATTGCATACAGGTGCGCGCGCATCCAAGAGCATTCAGTGATGGAGGTTGTGTGTATTTCATACATACATATATACATTCATACTGTACAAACATACATACATCCAAAAAACACATATATACATATATATACTCGTATATAACTCAAATACATGCACGCATACAAACATACATATTCACGTGTGCATATGCATGCGAGCTCACATTGTACTATACATACATATAAATATATACATACAATAATTCATAGTATATATATAGTATATATAAATAGTATATATATTATTGATAATTATATATATATAATATATACCATATATAATATATATATATTACCCATTATTATGCATACTTAAAACCAATATACGTATTCATTAATATTTACGATACATAATACATCCACACATATATACTCATACATGCCGCATACCGTACATACATATTCACGTGTCATGATGCATGAGCGAGCTCGCCTTGTACTATATCATACATATAGATATATACATACATCATTCATATATATATATTATATTAATATATCATATATATGTATATATATATATATATATATATATATATATATATATATATATGCATACCTAAAAATATACGTACATATATTTACGTATATATACCATCCATACATATATACTCATGTGTCCTATACGCATGCAAGCTCACGTATATGTATATCATGCATCCATACACACACATACGAACACGAAAAAACCACCCCCACCACCCCACCCCCCAAAAAAAAAAAATTAGCACCTGCCAAAAAAAAAAAAAAAAAAAAAAAAAAAAAACTCTTCAAAAGACCTGCCAATTTCATTCTCGCCTCATCCCTTTCTAACGTAAACAAATTACTGCCGAAGAGTTCTCGTGAGATAGTTTAGCCCACAGAGAAGGGCATTTTATTAAGATATACAATATCAGATGGGTAAACAGAGGGTATAGCGTTTCTCTGCCGCTACTTTTGAGGTACTTGAAAACGGGACAGGTGATCTGTTGAGAGAGAGAGAGAGAGAGAGAGAGAGAGAGAGAGAGAGAGAGAGAGAGAGAGAATTTCACAAACTGCCGAGTGTGCTTGAGAAGATTCACAAAACTTCAATATTGCTGAAGAGAAGGTGTGTTGAATACATTCTCTGAGAGAGAGAGAGAGAGAGAGAGAGAGAGAGAGAGAGAGAGAGAGAGAGAGAGGAACAATTCAGAGACTGACGGATGTACATGAAAAATTTCACATATGACCATATTGTCTAACTGGACAGAGAGAGAGGAGAGACTGAGAAAGAGAGGAGAGAGACTTTAATTTAATCCTTTCTTTTATTTACTGAATACAACACGAGACGTGACACATGCACAAGTGCTGTTTGCGATATCTCCAACCGATACCCATAAATATGACGAAGAGCGGATACATTATCGACAGGAATATTATGGCACTGTTTGAATAATAAATAAAGAGCCACTCTCCGATGGTATCTGTTAAAACGCTCCGAACTTCCTTGTTCCCGATTTTAAGAAGAGGAAAACAAGGTTGTCATAATATGTGTGTATGTAAACACATACATACATACATACATACATACACATATATGTATATATAAAATATTGTACCTATATATTATTCAGTGCTCAAATTTTAATCGTGTTCGTTCATACACTTCAAGTTACAATACAGTTCATAAAAGTTTGCTTATTAAATACACAAATGTGTTTTATATATATATACAGAGAGAGAGAGAGAGAGAGAGAGAGAGAGAGAGAGAGAGAGAAATCGTGTTTGCAAGGTTTAGTGTCTGATCGCATCTGACGCACACCAGTCAACTCAGAATGAGCTATGTAGAGAGAGAGAGAGACCTTACAGACCTTACAGACCTTACATCTTGTTCGGGTTGCCCCAGGTCCCTCAGTGTGAGGCACCTCTAATGTCTACCAGAGAGTTGCTAGTACATCTTCCGGTATATTTTGCATCTTCCAATCTTGGATGGTCTGGGATGCAGTTTAGATATTTGTCGAGCTTATTCTTAAACACATCTACGCTCACTCCTGATATATTCCTCAGATGAGCTGGCAACGCATTGAATAGACGCTGCATTATCGATGCTGGTGCGTAGTGGATTAATGTCCTGTGTGCTTTCCTTATTTTTCCTGGTATAGTTTTGGGCACTATTAATCTACCTCTGCTTGCTCTTTCTGATATTTTTAGTTCCATGATATTTTCTGCTATTCCTTCTATCTGTTTCCATGCCTGAATTATCATGTAGCGTTCTCTTCTCCTTTCTAGACTATATAATTTTAAGAATTGTAGTCTTTCCCAGTAGTCAAGGTCTTTAACTTCTTCTATTCTAGCTGTAAAGGACCTTTGTACACTCTCTATTTGTGCAATATCCTTTTGATAGTGTGGGTACCATATCATATTGCAATATTCAAGTGGACTACGAACATATGTTTTATAAAGCATAATCATGTGTTCAGCTTTTCTTGTTTTGAAGTGCCGTAACAACATTCCCATTTTTGCTTTACATTTTGCCAACAGAGTTGCTATTTGATCATTGCATAACATGTTCCTATCATCATCACACCAAGGTCTTTAACTGCTTCCTTATTTGTGATTGTCTCATTATTAGGTCCCTTATATGCATATAGCTTTCTTTCTCTGTCTCCATAATTTATTGATTCAAATTTATCAGAGTTAAATACCATCCTATTTACCTCTGCCCAATCATATACTTTGTTAAGGTCTCTTTGTAGAGCGTTCCTATCTTCATCACAAGTAATTTCTCTACTTATTCTTGTGTCATCTGCGAAACTACTCACTACCGAATCCTTAACATTATTGTCTATGTCTTCAATCATAATAACAAACAGTATTGCAGCTAACACCGTACCTTGCGGCACACCAGATATTACCTTGGCTTCATCCGATTTCTCGTCGTTTGCAATAACTATCTGTTTTCTGTTGTGTAAAAATTCTTTTAACCATCTTCCTACTTTATCCACGATATTGTGTTTTCTAATTTTCTTCGCTAATATATTATGGTCTACTTTATCAAAAGCTTTTGCAAAGTCTAAATAAACCACATCTGTTTCATTTTTTCCGCTTTTCATATTTTTGAATATGTTCTCACGGTGGACTAACAGTTGGGTTTGTGTACTTTTTCCGGGTACGAAACCATGTTGTCCTTTATTAAACACATTATTTTTTATTAAATGTTTCATAATATTTTTCTTCATTACCCTTTCATACACTTTCATAATATGTGATGTTAGACTCACAGGCCTATAATTACTTGCCTCTAGTCTTGATCCACTTTTGAAAGTAGGGGTAATATATGCTAATTTGTGCTCCATCATAAATCTTGCCTGTATCTACACTTTGTCTTAATAATATTGCAAGTGGCTTTGCGATAGAATGAACTACTTTCTTTAACAAAATAGCAGGAATTCCATCAGGCCCTGCAGCAGCTCCATTTTTAATTTCATTAATAGCCTGCACAATATCAGCTTCATTAATATCTATGTCAGCTAAATATTCACTATTTTTCATCCCTTACTTCTATATCATTATCTTCATTAATCTATTCTAGGGGTGAATTCTCTCTTATATCGTTCTGCCAGTATGTTGCAAATTTCCTTTTTTTCATTCGTTAATCTCCCTTCAATTCTTAGAGGGCCTATTTCTATTCTTCTTTTATTCATCTTCTTCGCATGATGAGTATAATAGTTTGGGATTTTGCTTGATATTTAATAGGGTTTTTTCTTCCAAGTCCCGTTTTTCATTTTCTTTTGATTGTATAATCTATTGTTCTGCATTTTCTATCTTACTTTTTAGTTCTATAACTTTCCATGCATTTTTTTTTTTTTGCTAAACCTTTTTTCCACTTTCTGATTTTCTGGAACAAGATCCTTCTGTCTCTTGGAATGCATGACTGATGTTTACTTTTCTTCTTCGGTATATATTTATCCACTATTTTCTCTAATATTTTATATAATATCTCCGTATTTACCTTTATGTCATCACTTACGAAAATATTATCCCAATCTTTGTTTAATTCTTCATTTATTTCTGACCATTATTTTATATTTTTACTGTAGAAGTTGTATTTTCCATATCCTTCCCACTTTTTCATTCTTGCTTATCTCTGTTTTCACTTGCTTTGGAATGGACTGTTAATTCTATGACATTATGGTCTGAAACAAATACTCGCATTATAAACTATTATTTCTTTATCATAATTCATCTCGTTCACAAATACTAGGTCTAAAGTATTTTCCTTTCTTGTTGGCAGGTGATTTATTTGTTGAATGTTGTATTCTAGTAGCATATCTAATAGCTTTTCGAATTGCCTCTTATCTTCTGCACTACTATTACTCTCTTTTTTATATGTATAAGTACATCCACAATCTCCTATTCGTTCTTTCCAGTCTACGAAAGGAAAGTTGAAGTCTCCAGATAGGAGAATAGTCCAGTCCTTGTGATTTCTACATATATCATCCAAGTTTTTCTATTATTAAGTCAAACTCTTTAGTATTGAGGAGGTCTATATATTACTATGTTCATTAATTTTTCAGATTCAAATTATACCGCTACTAGTTCACATTCTGAGTTACTATATTTCTCATATATTTTTCCTTGTTTTTGTCTTTCCCATATATTGCGGTTCCCCCTTGATTCCTATTTTTTCTATCTGATCTATAAGTTTGAAACCCTTTTATTTGATCATCATTCCCAGTCTCTTGGAATACCAGGTTTCACTTATATTCATTATATCTATTTTCTTTTCAATTTGGGTTAGTTCTTCTAAGTACTCTATTTTTCTTTTTGAGTTACTCGTAACTAAACCCTGCGCATTCATCACTATGATGGTTTGCGTGTTTTCTCCTTCATTTAATATTGGTAATAATAAGGATTTTCCCAATGTCTCTTTCTGTTCTGGTATGTTGTTCTTTTTTTCATTTCCAGAAATTCTGACATTAAAAAATCCAACTTTTCCATAATATTTGTTCTTCCTTCATCATAATTATTCATTTTGTGTCTGAATCTGCAATTTTCTCCATATCTGCAATATCCCCTTGCATAATAAAAACAGTTATTATCTCTTGAGTTGAATCTTGGAGCTGATGCATTGAAATTTTTTGCTGGCACCTCTGCATATCTCGTTGATGGCTTGCTTTTTTCTTTTACCTGATATTCTTTATTCCTCTCTTTATTTGTTTCTTTCTTATTTTGGATTTTATTGCTTGATTGGTTATTTATTTGATTATTTTTCATGGCTACAGGGTGCATATATTTACATTTTTTGTCGAACTTACATCCTTTTCCTTCTTTTAGGTTTTTGCATATTTTTGGATGTAGATCTCTGCAATCATCCTCATATCCATCTAAGTATGCACATTTACCATATATTTCATAGTTGTGACATACCTTAGGATGTTTGTAGTAACATTTTTCTCCATATCTGCAATTTCCTCTTTTCAAAGGTTGCAGACTTTGTCTTTTTTGTATATTTTTTCCTCTTTCCCGTCATTGTGTAGATCTGGGTAGAGCCTCTTCGGCATTTTCTTTTGTGCTGTCATATCGTAATTTATTTCTTCGTAGGTATGCTGCTTTATTGCCTCATATGTAGTATCAATGAGTATCTCTGCATCCATAACTTTTATCTTGTTCTTTGTTTTCCTTATCTTTTTTCTGTCATTTCAGTTTTGTTTACTTCTCTTACGTTTTCCTCTTCTTCTTCTTCTTCTTCTTCCTCTTCTTCTTCTTCTTCATCCTCAACTATTTGTACATTCAATCTTGATTTAATAACATTGTCTATCCATGGTGAGACATGTTGAGCAAAAAATTCTTGTGTCTTGTCTCATATCTTGCATTACCTCAGCACACTGTGGATGGGTCGGAATGTTGCATGCAGCACATTTTCTGATTAGGTTTTGTGGATTAACTATGCTATACCACACCTTACACAGTTTACATGCTTTTGGCATTAATTTTTCTAATGCATCAATTAGGATATTCACAAGTTCACTTTATTCATTTTCTTTGTCGGAATATGTTGGTTTATGTATATTTTCTTTATGAGTCTCTTGACCGCTTGGATTTTATTTGGAACTTCTTCAATTATTTTCAAGATGTTTTCATTTGATTTGTTCCAGTTTGAAGGATTGTATCCTTCTAATATATCTATGAAATGATTTTGTATCTTTTGGTTAGGACTGTTGCTGATTTCATAGATCAGAAATGCCAGTTCCCTTCCTGCTACCTCATCGTATTGCGAATCTGCCAAGCAAGCTAAATCTCGCCATTTTTTCCGCAGTTGGAGAGAGAGAGAGAGAGAGAGAGAGAGAGAGAGAGAGAGAGAGAGAAGAGAGAGAAACAAACAAGGTAGAAGCCAAACCAGAAAGAAAGAAAGATGAAAGAAATGAAATCACATAGAATCCAGACCACGAAAAGCAACGCGAAATCGTTGCCATAAATTTGCCCGCCGGGTTAAACGACCCAGCTAACTACCGCAACGAGGTGTCTAACTACCAATTGAGAACCCCCTTTTTCCAGGCTCTCATAAACACGCACAAAAGATAAAATAGTGAGTGGCACAGATTTACAGGTTAGTAAATGTGGTTCTAAACTCATTATATTACGAAAATAAATATACAAAACAATAAAGAAAAATAAATATATTTAGAAATAAATGCAAGCGGTCAATGACTATGTTAGTAAATATATATATATCATATATATATATATATATATATATATATATATATATATATATATATATATATATATATTTATGTTTTGGTTTAATGATTTACTTTTGGGGTTTATTTATGTGTTGGTTTAATGATTTACCCATTTATTGGCATGTATGTTTTATCTGATAATTATTTTTTTATACGTTTATATATATTATATATATATATATATATATATATATATATATAATATATAACGTATAAAAAAATAATTATCAGATAAAACATACATGCCAATAAAAAAGTAAATCATTAAGCCAACAAATAAATAAACCCCAAAAGTAAATCATTAAAGCAAAACATAAAAAAACCCAAAGGTAAATAATTATACCAACATATAAATAAGTAAATAATTAAACCAACACATATAAAACAAAAAATTAAATCATTAACCTAACACATAAAAAAACAAAAAAGTCAATAATTAAATGAAAACATAAAAACCTCAAAAATGTAAATCACTCAACCAAAAAAGTAAACAATTAAATCAACACATAAAAAACAAACAAAAAATATTAAATCAAAACATAAAATACCCCAAATGAAAAGAATTGAGCCAACACATAAAAAATACCAAAAAATTAAAATAACACATAAAAAATGCCAAAAAAGTAAATCATTGAACCAACACATAAAAAATCCAAAAAAATTAAACCAACACATAAAAATGTCAAAAAAAGTATATCATCGAACCAAAAACGTAAAACATTAAACCAACACATAAAAATACTCAAAATAATAAATAATTAAACCAACACATAAAAAAATAAATAATTAAACCAAAACATAAAAAAACAAAAACGTAGACCATTAAACCAACACAAAAAACAAAAGTAAACCATTCAACCAACACAAAAAAAACCCAAAAGTAAATAATTAAACCAAAACGTATAAAAATCCTCCAAAAAGTAAATAATCAAACCAACACATAAAAAAAATCAAAAACTAAATAATTAAACCAACACATAAAAAATCCCCCAAAAAGTAAATAATTAAATCAACACAAAAAAAATTAAAAAATAAAAAAAAAACCCAAATGTAAATAATTAAACCAACGCAAAAAAAAATCCCCCAAAACAAATAATTAAACCAACACAAAAATTCCCCCCAAAAGTAAATCATTAAACCAACACATAAAAATAATAAAAAAGTATATAAATCATTAAACCAACAAATGAAAAAACCAGTCACACAAACCATCGGCAAAATACGAACGAAAACCAAGCCGGTGAAAGGAAGACCGATCTTTTACTATTATTAAAAAGAAGACGTTAAACCTTCGTGGTTTAAGGGATGCGTAATTAGACATCTCATGATGAGACTCACTCTTCAACACATGAAACCAATTACCACCTGACTGGCTGTGGTTAGCAGTTAGTGAGACCTGTTTGTTGCGACTGTTTGTTTGTTTGTTTGTTTTGGGGGTAAGTCACCACGGGAGAGTCTAAATTTTATTGAGCTCAATATATTTAGGTTTTTTATTATTATTATTATATTCGCCAACCTAATATAATTAAATTCAATAACAGAATGATGACGTGAACATAAATTTAATACGGTAAATATGTGTTTTTTATTTTATTCGCCAAGCTAATATAACCATATATTACATAAGATATAAAATTTAAATTCAATAAATTAATGACCTGTAAATAAATTCAATGATGAAATAATATTAATAAGGTAATTATATTTTTATTTTATTGTCCAAGCTAATGAAATCATATATTACATAAGATATAAAATTTAAATTCAGTAAAAAATGATGACGTGAACATAAGATATAGAATTTAAATTCTGTAATAATAATAAAATAATGACGAACAAATTCAATAATGAAATATTAATAAAATTAATATAAATAATTGTTTATATTTCATTCGCAAGGCTAATGTAAAAATATAAAATTTAAATTCTATACTAAGCTAATGGTGTGAACGTAAATTCAATAATAAAATATGAATATCATACTTACAATTTAAAATAGAGAAGTGGAAATAAAATTTTAATTTCAAAATAGAGACATAAAATTTCAATTTCAATTTCTAAATAGCTAGATTCATTATTATTATTATTATTATTATTATTATTATTATTATTATTATTATTATTATTATATTAATCCAGACCGTCACAAAAATTCTTGATATGAAGCAACAGAGGAATCCACAAATAAAAAACGAACAGATGTAGTACTAAGTCTTCACAGCGCACGAG
>NC_087220.1:64153622-64163622 GCF_015104395.2 Macrobrachium nipponense
AGCCAGACCCATTATTTCCCTTCCCCCCCCTCTCTCCCCTCCCTCCCTCCCTTCCTCCCTCCCCTCCGCCACAAAACTGAGAACCACCACTTTGCTCCCGAAGAAAACTGGAGCGAAAAACAACCTGGGGGAAGCAACTGGCCATTTTTTGTTTACGAATGCGTCCGGGTAATTTCGCACTCGTTGCGTGATGAGAGAGAGAGAGAGAGAGAAGAGAGAGAGAGAGATACTCTGAGTAAAAGTTTCAGTGTGCTACGCTGGTTTACAAAAATGGTCTAGGTTTTTTTTATTTTTTTTTATAAAGCGATGAATGGATTCGTTCGCGCGATGGGATTTAAATGGAATATAAATATTGGGTTCGTTCAGTTCCTTCCTCTCTCTCTCTCTCTCTCTCTCTCTCTCTCTCTCTCTCTCTCTCTCTCTTTCAAGCATGATAGTTTGGGGGCCAGAAATACGTAAGAATACATCAATATATATATATATATATATATATATATATATTATATATATATACAATATCTCTCTCTCTCTCTCGTCTCTCTCTCTCTCTCTCTCCTATTATCTTTCGAACATGATAATTTGGAGGCCAGAAATACATAAGGACACATCAATATAATATATATTATATATATACATATATATTTATATATATATATATGTATATATATATATATATATATATATATATATTTCTATGTATATATATGTATATACTTACACTGTATATATATATACATAGATATATATATATATAGTGTGTGTGTATATATACATTCAAATTCATACACCACGAAACAAAGACACCAATAACATCAAGGAAGCCGAGAGGAAATTCATTTAAACAAGTGTCGGCCCCTATACAGCTGTCAACTATACAGAACTATCACTCCACAATTCCCTCTCGCCTCCTCCCGCAATAAAATGTCCGTAATACAAGACTCTGCTTCGAGAATTAAATAATTGCGAAGCGAAGCTTGAATTCCCACTTCTCTGGACTTTTAGTCAATTTCTGCCCTCGATCCGTTTGCCCGGTGAGCGCATGCGCGCTCGCTCCTGTGTGTGTGTGTGTGTATTTATATATGTTGTTCTCTGGTTATGTATTTGAGAAAATAGTGGTATTTTGAGATAATATTAGTTTTTTTTTATTATTAGAATTCTTTCTTCGCTTAATATATATATATATATATATATATATATATATATATATATAGTATATATATATATAGAATTATATATATATATATATATATATATATATATATATATATATATATATATATATATTATATATATATTAGACAGAGAGAGAGAGAGAGAGAGAGAGAGAGAGAGAGAGTAGAGAGAGAGAGAGAGAGAGAGCAACATATCACCATCACAACCTCAAAAAACAACTATAACAATATGACAATAACAACTGCAATCTTGCGTTAACGTGAGAGAAAAATGGCAACCCTTACGATCACACAAGAAACTTCAACGAAAAGAACAAATCATAAAAAAATAAAAACAGAAAAACAACAAAAGTTAACAAATAAAAAAAATCAACAAAATAATTTTAATAAATATGTACCATGTAAGAACCTTGTCGTTTCCAACCACATCAGTTTCTCACAGAAAAGAAATTCACAAAAATAAAATATTAAATTAAAAATTAAATATTCGACCCAATGTCAAAGCAAGTAAATTAACAATAAGAAGAGCATTCTAAAAGTATCTCGTCGATTCCAACAAAATCAACTCACAACCATCAGGCGTCAAAAAAAAAAAAAAAAAAAAAAAAAAAAAAAAAAAAAAAACATTGTCGAACTAATGATACAACGCAACGGACGCAGTTTAATCCAAAGCTCCAAGTGGCACATTGAAACAGCGACATGGCACACGGTAATCAAAACAATGTTACTGCCTTTTCCTTCAGTGCCGTCAGCCTATTATTATCTCCAGCGGATCTCAACCCACTGGCGAAATTCCGGATGTTCAAAGTTCAAAGTTTTAATTCATTCGCGCTCTCTTCGACTAACTTGTGTACGATGGAGGTTGAAGTAAATCACCGAGGAAATATGGATGAAAATATTATTATTTTACTGAAGAAATTTGGATAAAAAATTATATTTTTTACTAAGGAAATATGGATAACAAATAATGATTTTACTCTGCGGGAATACAGATTAGGATAATAATCAGAGTTGATATTTCCGTCAACCTAAGAGCGGTTCTATTAGTTAAGTACACACAGACACACAATCACACACACACACACACACACACGACACACACACACACACTACACATATATATATATATATATATATATATATATATATACTATATAATCTAAATGTGTGTGCGTGTGTAAGTGTATACACAGATACACAAACTTTTTTCCTAAAAAAAATAAAAAAATAAAAAAATAAGTAAAATATATAAATAAATATATTCACAAATTCTGAATAATGGGCTAAAGTGGCCAGCAACAAGCAAGCCAATATACTTGCGAAATATCTACCCACAGGTACAAAATGGGTAAACAAGCCCTAGAGAGAGAGAGAGAGAGACCATTAAGACGCCTGAAAAGAGGAAACATAGAAAAGTGTAACATAAAACCAGTGCAGATTAGGGACCGAATTGTTGGCTAATTGGTCTCTTATGTTGCTTGGAAGAATTCGAGACGGATAAAAAACACCCACTGAAAACTGTGACGAGAAGAGCGAATGAGAAGGAATAAAAATGGAAGAAGCAACTGAAGTACTACACTCTTTCCATCTTATATAATACATGAAGGAAAAGTTGAAAGTATGACCAATTTAAGGATAAGACAATGATGTGGTGACCTAATTCGAGATGGATAGGTGCCCACTTTAATATGGAATAAGCAATTGGGGTAACCTGCAAATTATACATAAAGTAAAAATGGTTGAAAGTATAAGAAATATAAGGATAAAGCAATTAATGCAGTGAGAAAATAAATGAGGTGAGAGATGGACCACAGTCTGCCGAGGCGGAGAAAATGAACGACAGTATATTTTGGAAACTGACGCCACGGGAAGTTTTCTGCACGAGAGATTCATCCTTGAACCCTTAGTATGGGGAAACCGTTATTGGTCAATTTCGGTTCTTTCATCTATTGTCATGTGACTGACCGCCTTACTGTATTCATGCTTAGCTTTATACTTATATAATGATTATTAGTATTTTGCAATATCCATATGAGGGCGTATAACAATCATGGACCAACTATGAATGGCAGTTATACACATTCTTATATAAATATTAGCCTGACTACTATTTTCGCGCTTTTCCAAAGAAATTTAACATTTTTACTGATTAGAATGATTCCTGATTCACGTAACCTTCTCTCTTTCAAGTAATAATAATAAAATTAGACAAACATAAACATAACTGAATATAATATAAATAGTTATACACAACAACGATTCACGTAATAATTAAGGGAAGCTTATCTCTCTCCCAACACCGATTAAAATAAATCAAGAGATGCATGACATATATGTATAAATGACAATTGAAACTAATAGTTAAATGTCACTGCGTATATGAGAGAGAGAGAGAGAGAGAGAGAGAGAGAGAGAGAGAGAGAGAGAGGTTTAAAAGATGACACATATACAAATGGACATACAATTAAGAAAGGAAATAAACATTCATCCAGACCCCAGAGAGAGAGAGAGAGAGAGAGAGAGGCAAAACCATTCCCCATGTCCAGACCAGATATCTCAGTGGTGGGCACATTGTTGCGAGAAAGACAATGGCTGATGGGCGTTGATAATAATGAGAGAGAGAGAGAGAGAGAGAGAGAGAGAGAGAGAGAGAGATTTAAAAGATGACACATACACAAATGGACATACAATTAAGAAAGGAAATAAAACATTCATCCAGAGAGAGAGAGAAAAGAGAAATGCAGAGAAAGATAGAATGAGAGAGAGAGACAGAAGGGGGGAATGCATACACACAAAGGAAAGAAGAAAAAACCCCAATCTTAGAGAGAGAGAGAGAGAGAGAGAGAGAGAGAGAGAGAGAGAGAGAGAGAGAGAGAGGTTTAAAGGATGAGACACACACAGACAATACGACTAAGAGATAAAAGAGAAGACAATCATCCCGCAGAGAGAGAGAGAGAGAGAGAGAGAGAGAGAGAGAGAGAGAGAGAGAGAAAGTAGGAAAAGACATCGTTGACAGGGCATATTGTATTTTCCCATCTTGGGCACACGCACGTTAATATATCAATCTATCAACAAAGGTTATAGACCTTTCTCAATCTCGTTATCGGCCCAGACTGCATAAACGAGGCTATTTCTTCATTATTATATATTTGTATATTAACTAATTAACATATATTAACGTCAAAAAAGGTTATAGACCTTTCTCAGTCTCATTATCGACCCAGATTGCATAAACGAGACTATTACTTCATTAGTATATATTTGTATATTAACTAATTAATATATATTAACGTCAACAAAGGCTGAAGACCTTTCTCAGCCTCATCATCAACCCACACAGCGTAAACACTGCGATTAGCCCGTTAACATATTGCAAATTGCACGACGTGATGAAACCTCTAACAGAATTTAACATTCGATCAAGCCTTCCCAGGCGCATGTTAATGTTAAAGCGATGTCCGAGCGAAGTGTTAATTAAACATCAATCACAGTCCAAGCATACTACACCTTTTCTTCTTGACCTTACAAAGCACAGCTGTCACACCAGGAGACAGTTGCAATCAAAGCATATAGCTTTCTTGCAGACATTCACGAGTACAGAAGATACGGTGCCTATACTCTGTTTTCTTCCATCTGTCCATCCGCCTGTGGTGTTTGCGTATGGTAACACTGCGTCCCAGGCTTTAGATAGTTACATTCAACGATTATAATAATATCCTATTTCGAATATTAACGGTGTAATTAGCATACAGTATTTTATTAAAACACTTTTCAGTTGCTAATGTACACCCAGATATCCTATCAATTACCTAAAACTTACACATAGCGTAATTACTCAAAGCCCGGGACGCAGTGCTACCATGCGAAAACACCACAGGCGGATGGACAGATGGAAAAAAACAGAGTATAGTTTAGGCTTTCAGATTGCAATCACAATGCGCATGCGCAGGTAACTACTGGTTAGCATTTTGGTTAGATTATAAAAGAAACAAAACTATTTCTTCTTTAGTCATTTTTAACAATTGGGAAAATACACTAAGAGCTCAAAATCATTTTAGTGAGATGCAAATTAAACGAGTATTTATTTGTTAATAATTTAAAGAAACTGGGAAATTAGGTTATAAAAGAAACAAAACTATTTATTCTTTGACAATTTAACAAAATTGTGAAAATACACTAAGAGCTGATAAGCATTTCAGTGAGATACAAATTAAACAAAATTATTAATTGTCAAGAAATTTTTCAAATTGGGAAATTATATTATAAAAGAAACAAAACTATTTATTCTTTAGTAATTTTTAAAAATTGGGAAAATACACTAGGAACTGATAAAGCATTTTAGTGAGTTACATATTAAACAACATCTATTTGTTAATAATTTAAGAAAATTGTGAAATTAGATTATAAAAGAAACAAAACTATTTATTCTTTAATAATTTTCCAAAAATTCGAAAAATACACTAAGAACTATAAACAAAGGGGCTCATCTTTACCTGCCTTCAGATCACGTGACCCCAAAAACCAGCTGGTTTGATCTCGACTACAGACGACATTATACCACCTGGCCACAGAGGCAGGCAATAACGACAACCTTCCCTGATAACTGCGACGTTCTGGTCACAAACTATTAGAACACAACTCAACAAACTCGCACAGATTAAACCAGATCAAAAGAAAACAAGAGACGATCTGAGGGAAAGAATGCGCATCGTAGCTCGAGAATTTTTTGTTTTTCATTTGCATTTGTCTCGTCTCAGTGGAGACTTCTTTGAAGTGACTTTGGCATTAAATTTGCTAATTAAAGGTGAAAAAATTATTGAAATTATTTAGGACTTATGCTTTGATTGGTTAGGAATCGGGCACGCCATATTCATCTTTATATTGGGGAAAAAATATTGTATTTTTCCAAACTTAAAATAAAAAAATATTAATTTTTTGTATGTTTCCTTTCCGTCTTAATATACAACGACGATGTATGTTATTCCTCACGTTATAAAGAGCTCCCTGCAAAAGGAAAATATATAAAAATTATACTTTTCCAAACTAGTATCAATTATTTTTTTTGTTTCATTTCGAAATCAAAATATTTTTCATACTTGTATAAGCGATTTTAGAAATATTTTTCATACTTGTCTAAGCGATTTTAGTATAATTTTTGTTTTACTTTTAAAAAAATTATATTTTTCATACTTATATAAACGATTTTTTCAAGTTTCACTTTTATCTCGATATGAAACGACAATATATGTTATATGTCATGTTATTAAAATCCCCCTATAAAAAAAAACATTCATATTAAGGTTATTCACTCCTGAGTTTATTCTAAAAAATTCCTCGCGTTCCTTTTAGCAGTCAGTTTCGGATTACACCTTGATTAAAAAAAGCTCCCCTCTCGGGCATAAAATATTACACCTTAAGGTAATTGTTTTAAAACGCGTTGCAGAGGCGCTCTCCATTACGGTAATCTGATTCTTACTTCCAAAAGCACAGAAGAGAAATGGTTTAGAATATTCTCTGAGGGCAATAAACTAATACAAACAGAAACACATATATAAGATATATATGTGTATGTACATACATATCTTATATGAATTTTTATCACATCACCGTGATTCATATAGATGCATTAAGCTACAAATGTCCTTTAATATCCAATTCGCTCTACCTAGGATTTAATATATTTTCATATATGTCAACATATATGCATATGTATTAATTCAGAGGTAGAGCGAATTGGATATTAAAGGATATTTGTGGCTTAATGCACATATATTATACTGTATATGTACACACACACACACACACACACACACACACACACACACACACATATATATATATATATATATATATATATATATATATATATATATATATATATCTATATATATATATACACACACACAAATATATATATATATATAGTATATATATATATATATATATAAACATAAATATTTATATATATGTATATGTATGAATATATATAAGATATATTTATATAAATATGTGTGTATAGGAATGAGATTACCAGCTCTATGCCCATTCCCCCGACCTCAGCTGACCCTAATACCCACCATACACCTCGGGGCAGAACCTTGCAAATGGGAGCCCATTGCTATACCACTGCGTTCATCGTCCCCCCCACACAATAACCTTTTCTTTTCCTCTTTCCGTAAAGGCGTGTCAATGCTCGACAGAGCTCGACCTATTTGCCATGATGACCTCACATCAAGAAAATTAAGGTTTTTTGTCCTTCTTTTATCTCTTGGTCTATATCTGCAGTCTTCCACGTGGTGTGTGTGTGTGTGTGTGTGTGTGTGTGTGTGTGTGTGTGGGGGTGGGGGATAAATGCGACCTTTATTTGCATACTTCTCAGACATTCTAACCAGTGGATTTCTGGCCTTTTTATTTTTTTTTATAGTCACGTTTGCGGTTTCAGTTCGTAGTCAGTAGTCTCCCAACTATATATATATATATATATATATATATATATATATATATATATATATATATATATATATATATATATATATATAAAAAATTTTAGTGCCTGTTTATTTACTAGGAGGATTCTGTCGGTCCGCCTCATTACAAATACCTCTACGGCATGTTTGTTTCTCTCTACAACAAATACTTCGAATTCTCATCCCTGTTTCTGGGGATTCTCGCTCGTCTCAAAATAATCAAAGCTGTAAACACACCTGCTGCCTATACAGGCCTACACACCAACCGTACTCGCTAATTATACTCGCTTCCCTTGTTACACATTCTATAAAACTGGTATATTATGTGGTCGATATCCACCAGTTGGACAAAGAATTAAACAGAATTCTACTTCCTAAAAGCAAATCAACTTGAAATTCAGATATGTCCAAAGGCTCTCCTGTCAGCGAGTAATCAACCCTCAATCAACAACTGGGATGACGTCACGACGAAGTCTAAACTGGGCAGTGGAAATTCGACCTTCCGGCCTTGAAGTATGAAGACCAAAATCGAAGGAACCACAGACGCCATTAGCACTATTATTCAGCCTCGCCCACGCAAACGGCTTCCATTGTTTTGAAGGCAAATGGAGACTTCAAATGGAGAAGGCATAATACCTCATCTGGTGCCTAATGAGATTTTTTTCCCCTTTATTTTTTCCTAAGGGATTTTCGTCCCGTTTCGTTCGTTACTCGAAGCTTCGTCGAAGCATCAGAATTCGTCATGAACGCAGACAGCCATTTGTTGAGGCTGTTGAATTCTTACAAAAATTTATGTATGTATGGATGTATGTATGTATGTATATATATACTATATATATGATATATATATATATATATATATATATATATATAAGTCTCATCACATTACCACGCAACCGAGAACGAGATGGGCTGTATGCAGTCTCCAAAACAAAAAATACCTGTGCGCGGCAGGTATATGAGGTGGGAGGTGGCATATACTTATATCTCTTGCGGTAGCGGGGTGGTCTGGGGCTTCACTGCCAGTCCTGGAATTGAGGGGTCGATGTTCGCGCCTGTCGATCGCCAATTCTATTATCGCTTAATAAATTCCCCCTTGGTTAAACATATATGAAAATATACTAATTCCGAGGTAGAGCGAATTAGATATTAAAGGACATTTGGAGTTCGTATATATCAATATATATATAATATATTATATATATATATATATATATATATATCAATATATATATATATATATATATATATATATATATATATAACAAAAAAAATAACTCTGTAAAATGACAATTACTCTTAGAGGTACAAATGAGCATTTTGCATAATAATGGCACTGGTGCCCACAGTGAATGCCAGATGCCATGGGCACAGAAAATTCTATGACCTGGGTATGGACATGAGGCTAGTAAAATCATCCCAAAAAATCAATGCTTACTAAAATATAAAAAAAAAAAAAAAAAACCTCAGACGTCTAGTGCGAGACGAAATGTGTCACAATGAGACCCGAGACACCAAAATGTAGAGCTATCAGTAAAGAAAAAACACTTTGAAAAAACTACTAAATTTAGGAATTTTAAATTATTACCGGATTTACTGAATGCAAAGACATTGCTTGAAAATCACGAGGCATAATGGTCCTTAAAGCAGTTAACCCATAAGGTAAAAAGTTAGATAAAAGGCAGCACAAAAGGCTCAAAGAATATTATAAAAAGAAAATGAAAAGAAACTGCTGGTCCAAAAAACAAAAATCTTTTCTTAGGTCACTTGACCAAAATGTTGTGTGACGCCAAGAAAAAAAATAACCTAGGAAAAAAAAAAGACAATGCCCTCGGTAACAAAATCAGAGAAAAGCACAAGAAAAATATAGCCTCTACAGCCCACATACATAAGGTCGAAAATCTCCCAAGAAGCAAACCCCCTTTCGACCATATAACCAAGTTACTCCCGGTGTCCACTGCATAACCAAATGTATGGTGTTGGGGGGAGGGGGGTGTCTAACAGCTAGCCACTTTGAGGTTTTTCACTCAGTGCCAAGAATTTCGGGAGTGCAAGGCCACAAGCCACTCAAAAATGCTGGCACTAAGGGAGAGACATGGAACATATGGTTGGCACTGTTATTATCTTCTTTTCTTCTTCTTCTTCTGTTATAAAGATTAGATGCACCTGTTCTTCTCCGGACTGCATATTGATAAGGTTTTGTTGCAGATATTCGTGCTAAATATCATATGGGTTTTTGTTAGACTAGCTTCCATTTAAATAACTAAATCACTATAAATGTTGCCAGTACACAATTTTTATATATATGCTTGCTAGTGTGATATATATATATATATATATATATATATATATATATATATA
>NC_087220.1:64178622-64208622 GCF_015104395.2 Macrobrachium nipponense
TATATACACATAAATACATACATAGAGAGAGAGAGAGAGAGAGAGAGAGAGAGAGAGAGAGAATTTCCTGGTAATCAAAATATTGTTTAGTAGTGTCTGCTTTTTTTACGAGAGAGAGAGAGAGAGAGAGAGAGAGAGAGAGAGAGAGAGAGGAGAGAGAGAGAGAGAGGGAAGGCTTATCTTAGATCATCCTCCTATAAATTCTATTGCAATTGAAAGCAGACGCACAATGGTTAGGCAGTGTTTGTAAGCAATGGTTAGCAAATATTTCTTATGATCATTAGAGGCATTTATTACTGAACTGTTACGAACCATTCCAAGTGTATTAAAAGATATTATTTTTTTGTCAGTATTATTTCTGCTTGGTGTCTTGGCCCTCGTATTTGTCTATTTACTTGTTGCTCTTATTCCCATGTGTTTGTTCGTCCGTTCTTATTTACATTTGTGTGTGTGTTTGTCTTTTGTTTCTATGTTTATTCTTTTATTTCATAGATTGTTACAGTCTGGGTTCTTTTTACCGGTCTGGAAGTCTTTGGAGACGGACCCAGAACATACTTTAAACAAAGCCGAAACTTAGACGGAAGGAGGGGAGGAGAGGGAGAGAGGGAGTGAGAGATGAGAGAGGATAAGGGGGAGGGGGTAGGTCTTCCGTGACCACCCCCAAGCACCCCTCCCTCCCCTACTCTCGGGTGATTTACTGACATCTTATTCGTTCGTCCTTTGCTGTTGTCAGCAAAACCCGAACGATACGACGGCATCTTTCGCCTATAATAATATAATAGTAGTAGTAGTATAGTAGTAGTATAGTAGTAGTAGTAGTAGTAGTAAGTAGTAATAATAATAATAATAATAATAATAATATTATTCGTGTATCTGTTTGATAACATAGCTATTAATGCTATCATTGCTAATACCATTGCTATTTTTAGCATAAAGAGCAACAACACGACTCTATAGTAATAAAATTTAATCCCGTGTTCCAATTTTTTTCTATCAGTGTTGGAGACATGTTGGTGAAATGTTGGAGAAATGTCAATCATCCCAGTGGCACTCCAGCCTCAATGTGACCCACTGCGACTCCTTTCAGACCCTTATGAATATATTATTATTTCGATATTTCGCAAATGAGATTTGATTTTGTCAATAAATTAAGAGAACCAGCTACAAGTTGCATTCTTCTACTTTATCCAGACTCGGAGACCGCAAACTTCCGCCAAAGAAAAATCCCTTCTCCTTAAAAAAAAGTTACATTGTTATCACTCCTAAAATCATTTCGCCTGGTGCCAATTTTCGTAAAATTCAACGCGTAACTTTTTTGCGTTAATAGTGTTAACAATAAGAAAATCTTAATTAAAACTAACTTTTTTGTGTTGATAAAAATTTTATTTCATTTATTGATCGGATTCTCTTCATTTTTGGGTAGTCTGTTGTTATTATTATTATTATTATTAATTATTATTATTATTATTATTATTATTAAATTATTATTATTCAAACAGACCAAATCATCCATTATATTTATAACACATTCACAAGAGTCCTGGACTAACCAACCACCCCATTCTGTTCAAATAATAATAATAATAATAATAATAATAATAATAATAATAATAATAAAACCGATAATAATAATAATTTAAAAAACCGAATTTCCCTAACCCCCCTCCCCAAATCGATCCAACCCCCTTAAAGACGTACACACCACCACCTCCCCCTTCCTACTCCCTCTCTTTCCCCACCCACTCTTCCCCACCCACCCAACCCAGGGCCACCCCCCCCACCCCCCCCCCCCCGCCCCCCCACCCACTGGGTCGACTCACGGTCTCATTTTCGTTTTTGGGCGCATCCAATTACGAAGATGTCCGCCCACGCAGCCACCATTCAAAAAGTCGGTGCGTCTGTAGGGGGGGAGGGGCAAGGGGCAAGAGGAAGGAGGAAAGGGAGGGAGGGGGAAGGGGAGGGGTTGAATCCTTCGCCTCTCCTTGCCCCTTCTTTCTCCATTCAGTTATATAGTATCTCATTCACTTACAGAGAGAGAGAGAGAGAGAGAGAGAGAGAGAGGAATGAGTACAGACATACAAAAGGAAGATCAAAAGAAGCAACAAAAGGACAACATAGAAAACAAGAATGAATGAGCACTGGAGAGAAGAGGAAGAAGAAGAACAAAGAGAGAGAGAGAGAGAGAGAGAGAGAGAGAGAGAGAGAGAGAGAATACGTTGGTTCACGACGACTTCGAAAAACGCCATTAACTATTTCATTCAGAAGCTCAATTGACTCCGGTGCCCACTCAGCTGTCATATTTTCAGCTGCTATTCATTTCCCTGCAGAAACAGCAGGAGGAGGAGGAGGAGGAGGAGGAGGAGGAGGAGGAGGAACTCATCAAGCACTCTCTCCCTCACTCCATCCCACTCTCCCTCCATCTCTCCCCCACTCCCCCAGTCGGCTTCAATATTTCCGGAGGTCATTCATTTCATGACAGTAGCCTGAGGGGGAAGAGGAAGAGGAGGAGGAGGAGGAGGAAGAGTCCAGTGTTGGCGGAGGTGAAGAACTGAAAGAAAGCTTGAAGAGTAAGGCACTGGTGGAGGAAGGTTGAGGTGGTTAATGGGCTGAGGAAGTGTGAGTTGAGGAGGAGGATGGAGGAGGAGGAGGAGAAAGTGGTTAGTTAAAGGCCTATACAAAAATGATTCAGAGTGGCCGATATTCCTGACAATGATTTGAAATAAATCCTCATTTTGGCGAATTCCACTGAATGGGGGAAATATCGACAGGGAATTAATTCCTCCTGGAACGGTTCACGCACTCCACGGATCAAATAATAATATATAAAATATAATAATATAAAAAAAGACTTAATATCCATTTCATTACCACCGATCCTGCTTTTTGCTAAAACGAAAAAATGATGCAAACTAATTAGGAAACCTTGACAGGAATTTTACTGTATACAAAAAATTTACATACACTGTCAAATAAAAATATAAAAGTAAATAAAAAATTACCCTCGCAATTAACTGACGTTCATTGTTTCTTGTGCCAAGTTGGAAAAAATTAGATGAACACCCGAGAGCAACACTCTTAAAAAAAAAAAAAAGAGCAACAGGGAAAGATAAATGGAAAAGTACTAAAAAAAAAATAAATAAAAAAATAAAAAAAAAAAAAAAAAAAAATACACGCGCGTTAATTTAGCCCGGATACCAGATAAAAAAAAAATATGCGCAAACGCACACACTGAAACAAGAAAAGATAAATGGAAAAGTACTCTTAAAAAAAATACTCGGACGTTAATTGAGCCTCGCTACCAGTAAAAAAAAAACACACATACATACGTATACACACACACACACACACACACGACTGCCACTCACAATGCATAATTGCCCCCGCCACCTAAATAAAGAACAACTCTAGTCTGTCCCACGTGGAAGTCATAAATCATTCTTGTATTACTCTCTCGCTGACGGATTGGGAGAGAGACCCTTTAATGAGAGACAAGACGATCATGATCAGATTTAATTCCCGGGTTTTCCTCCTCCTCCTCACTCGTCCGATTTCGTGGGTGAATGGCTTCTCTCTTTGTGGGGGGGGGGGGGGGGGGGAGAGGGGGGGGGGGGGGCGGGTTGATTGATCGCCTTTAAGTCGAAGTAAATGATAGGATGAGATAATGAAAGAAGGTATGATATTACTGGTGTTATTATATCAACAGAAGGAATACTGTATGTGTGTATATATATATATATATATATATATATATATATATATATATATATATAATATATATATATATACATATATATATATATATATATATATATATATATATATATATAGATATATATATGTATATATATATATTATATATATATTATATGTATTTACATATATAATATACTATATATATATATATATATATATATCATATATATATATATATATATATATATATATATATATATATATATACCGTATCGTGTTTCTTAGTAATACAAAAAGAATGTTCCACGACAACATAGGTACTTGATTACCAAAACGAAATGCATTTAATTCAAATAAAATTTGTATATACTTTAAATAAATTGATTTCGTTTTTGTGGATTTATATATATATATATATATATATATATATATATTATATATATATATATATATAGTATATGCACACATCTCCTAACACACATACACACATATATACACTCAAACCCAGGATCTACCATCCCAGACAAACGGCTCACTGTTAACATCAGCAAAAAACAATGAGAACAGATTAGCCAGGAACACTGAAGGCACGAAAGAGATAAGAACTACTGATTTCATCGCCTCTGAAGCCTCATTATCTGAGAGACAGCTGTTGCTCATCTGTCAAGTCAAGTTTTAATGATAGTAATTGATAACAAGATGTGAAGGAGAGAGAGAGAGAGAGAGAGAGAGAGAGAGAGAGAGAGAGAGAGAGAGAGAGAGAGAGAGAGAGGAAAGGGTGAAGATTAGGAGAAGGAAGAAGGATGGTTTATTGAGGAGGAGAAGAAAAAGAGAGAGGAAGAGCAAGAGGAAACATAAAAACGCAGTTAATAATATAATAATTAAAAATTACATGCACAGGAGGACGAGTAAAAGTTGGAGGAGGAGGAGGAGGAGGAGGAGGAGGAGACAAAAAGTGATTACGAAAAAATATACCTCAATACGATCTTAAAAACATCAGTCCTTATCACACCTACCAAAGCACCTACCCATACAATTCCCTTATGAAAATTCCAAGATAATTCCAAGAATTTTACATTCTAATTCCAGTATTGCCAGGAACACCGTCATCTCCCCGTCAGGCGTCGATTATAGACGGCGTTATATAGACAGTTATCTTAAACGCAGAAGGATACTGAATATTATTTATAAACGCCAGACGAACCGGTCACGAAAATCAGATAAAAAAAGACTATGATGGAGTATTATTGTCTTTTTATTTACATTTTTATTTAAATATTCACAGAGGAATCTACTACTTTCATATGAAGATGTCTTGGTGAAGACACCAACAGAAAATTCTTTTCTTTCCTATTTTAGATTAAATATTTTTTCTATCAACAAACCAACAATTTATCGAGAGAGAGAGAGAGAGAGAGAGAGAGAGAGAGAGGAGAGAGAGAGAAGACGGAGGAGAGAAGAGAGAGAAGATTTCATGATTGAAAATGTAATCTGAAAACAAATAAAGGGATATAACTAAGGGAGAGAGAGAGGAGAGAAAATTTCATGACTGAAAATATAATCTGAAAAAAATAAAGGAATATAACTAAGAGAGAGAGAGAGAGAGAGAGAGAGAGAGAGAGAGAGAGAGAGAGAGGAGAGAGAGAGAGAACACTCGAACCCCTCCATAAAACTGGCTGCTCATAAACCCTTGTGAAATCACGAAACAATAAATATATTGGTGGGAAGATGTCCCGACAGGGACCCAACTTCAAAGGCGTCTCCTGGGAGGGACAATGTAGGCTGAACTTGTCAATGTTAAGATAAGGGACGGTTGTTCAGCTTGGGTATTCGAACGCACGCACTGTCCACGAGGAGGGAGAGAGAGATGAGAGAGAGAGAGAGAGAGAGAAAATATAGAAAATATATCATATATATATATATATATATATAGAGAGAGAGAGAGAGAGAGAGAGAGAGAGAGAGAGAGAGAGAGAGAGAGAGAGAGAGAGAGAGAGAGATTAAAAAGGTTATTTCTCTGCAGTCAAATACTTTGTTTAGTATATAAAAAAAACTGTAACAATACGTATACCCAATATTAAGAAACAAACGTTTAAAATGTATTGAAATAAAAAACCAAAAGTTCCTACCAAAACAAAATGCAAACTCCAATCACATTTAAAACCTACATGAGCCACAATACCTCACATATCCCTCTTCCGAAATATCTTTGATTACGTGCCACAGAAGGGTGGGTAAATTTCATTAAGTAAACGGGAAATGTACAGCTGACATTGTCCATAGTGAGGAAGGTTATTATTATTGACAGATGATGACAGATGGCGCTACTGAACAGCCTCTCCTGTATTTATCCAAAAAGAATAGTTTAAAGAGGATGAAGAGGAATGTTATATATGCCTCTTTATTGGGTTATTAGGAATTTTAAGTAATGAAGATATAAAGAAGATTGTAAAGGGATGTAGGATTTATTAAGGTTCAAATACTCTTGCTATAAATGTTGTAAGCAATTTGGATTAATATCTATCTATCTATCAATCTACCTATCTATATATATATACATACACAAACACAATTCTTCAGGCTCAAAGGCAGGTCACCAGCAATATGCGTCCCTACCCCCCCCCCCCAACCATCCACATAACCACAAACACCCCCTTCCCCTCCCCCATCCCTCCAATGAAAGCACATACTCAAACTTCTTATCTCCCCCCCACCACCCCCCCACAAGCTAACAATACAATTTCCCCTTCCTAACCCCAACCCCTCCAAAGCAGACAACATCAAAAGAGCGATAAGAGAAAATTGTTTATCTGGACCATTCCTCCTCCTCCTCCTCCTCCTCCATTACTAGCTTCTACCCCCACCTTATTGTTTTCTTATCCTTCTTCCTTTCTCTTCTTATTCTTTCTCCTCCTCTTCGTCTTCATCATCTTTCCTCTGCTCCTGTTTTTCTTCCAATCCTCCTACCAAACATTTTGAGTATTTCCTTCTACAAGACTACTACTACTCCTCCTCCTCCTCCTCCTCCTCCTCCTCCTCGCAATAGCGCTCTTCAAAAAACCCCCGAGACGAGAAGAATTCCAAACGAACTCTCCCGCTCGCTCGCGAGATCAGAAGTCCAAAACTTGAAAACTTCGGCAGTCATGAACAACAGCCAATAAAACGCACCCCATAAAAATGAACACATCCCAAGAGGGGAATCGAATCCCTTAACCCGGTAAGGGCACCTATTGAAATCAAAGAGAATCTGCGTTGTTTTATGAATCAAAGACGTAGTACACAAGAGCACCGAAGACCCTGTAAATAATCCGGATGGTAGTGAGCGCCGGCAACAATAACAGATAAATAGAAGCTACACGATTCGAAGTCCGTGTAAGGACTCTCGGGGAAGATGTTGAATTAATGTTATGAGCGCGAGAGAAGTATTTCAAGAGATAAAAGATGGACGTCAGCGCGCAGGCGCCAACAATAGGTGCGAGATGATTTAAAATGGAAAACGAAAACCATTTGCAAGATTACGTCCGAATAATGCAGGAACAAAAAAGTATGAAAGGTGGTTTCTGAAGAATGATTTTAGATATATATATATATATATATATATATATATATATATATATATATATATATATATATATATATAATATATATATATATATATATATATAATATAATATATATATATATATATATATATATATATATATATATATATATATATAGTCTAGTAAAAATGTTCTGTTACAACAGAATTCCGTCTAATAAAGGAGCCCATAAAAAAGAAAAAAACCAAAATATAGAAAGGGAGTATTGTTCAGAGACTGCCGTCTCTCTCTTCTGGCGTTTTTATGGGATACTATATATAAATATATATATATATATTTATATATATATATATATATATATATATATATATATATATAATATATATATATTTATATATATATATATATATATAAACCAGTATTCTCCAAATTTTAGATGACCCCGCAGAAAAAACCAAGATAACGTTCGCTACCACATTCATCACTGAACCGCTTAATACCAAATAAAAGACAAAATAAAGACATGACCTTTAAAAACCCGTAAACAACAAAAGCAAGGTTAAAAAAAATGTAGTAAAATTATGAGCAAACTCAAGCCCACTTTTAAAACACCGTCTGCCATTCCCCTCGACAACATGTAAATAAGACAAGCAAGTCTACCGAGCAGCAAGAACAATACAGTAATGCCTCTCAGTCCTGTCTCGTAAATCATGCAATCTTCAAGCGCAGTTTCAAAATGGATAAGCCAACGAGCTATTACTTTACTGCAGAACGATTTTACCTTTGGCTCTCAGGCCCCATTACAGCCCATTACCAGTGGCACGAGACCTAGTAGTCGATCAATTTTATTGTAAAAAAAATTATAAAAAAAAAATTACTGTTAGAGAAATATCAACTAAAGTTCATTTTCAGAGAAACATCACCAAAAGTTGACTGTTGAAGATACCACACCAAAAGCTGATTGTCCCAGAAACATCACCAAAAGTTGATCGATCGAGAAACATCATCAAGAGTTAATTATCCAAGAAACAGCACCAAAAGTTGATCGATCGAGAAACATCATTCAAAAGCTGATTGTTCAAGAAACAATACCAGAATTGTAGATATTTTCTAACCCCATTATTTAAATAAGAGACGAAGAGCAACTTCTTATCGGAGAACCAATACGGAAATTCGAAAGGGAGACCAATTCCACACAATAACTCTTATTCACAAACGCTGAAGAGTTTGAGTTCGATCCTTTGAAAAACACCACAGGAATTCAAATGAGGCAATTTTTTTCATTTGAATAAAAAAAACCACTCTAATTCAAATGAGCTGGGAACCTTTCTGCTAAAACAACACTGAAATTAAGAGGGAACGAAGGACTACTTATTTATTGTTTTATTTATTCATTTTTTTTCTGGTTAATAGGAGATTTCGTGTAAAAATATGGAATATATTAGCGAAAATAGACCAGATTATCATGAATACATTTAAATATATTCTCTTTTACATAAGGCCAATGAATGTTAAACGATGAAGGAATTATCTTCTCAAAATGCGACAAGGGGCTCTCTCTCTCTCTCTCTCTCTCTTGCATTTTCTCTTTAACTTTAGTTAGAAACATAATCAAAATACACGTCATTTTCCACAAAACTCATAAAACTTTAGTAAAACGTTCTTCATCTCATTCCGCATGCAAGGCACACCCTAACTTTACATGGACCCCCCCCCCAAAAAAAAAAAAAAAAAAAAAAAAAATAGACAAGACATTCTCTGCGATTCTCACACTGACTAACCGTTTTAAACTGCCATGCACGTCGCACGATATATAAGCATGGACACACGCATACACACACAAAACACATATATATATATATATATATATATATATATATATATATATATATATATATATATATATATATATATATATATACTGTGTGGGTGTGTAACATTTAACTTGCATGGGTTCAATAAAAAAAACTTTCGAAAATGTTCTCTAGTTTAAATATAT
Source organism: Macrobrachium nipponense (assembly GCF_015104395.2). Classification (NCBI taxonomy): domain Eukaryota; kingdom Metazoa; phylum Arthropoda; class Malacostraca; order Decapoda; family Palaemonidae; genus Macrobrachium; species Macrobrachium nipponense. The sequence continues at coordinate 64,187,857 of NC_087220.1, forward strand.
ACACTAATGTTTCAACCTTATTAATGATAAAAATAATAATAATATTATTAATCTCTTCATACAGTTCCCTAAAACATTCCAATAATAATAATAATAAAATAATAATAATAATAATAATATAATAATAATAATAATAATATAATAATAATAATAATAATAATAATAATAATAAGAAAGGGAAAATGGATAAGTATCAAGATCTGAAAATAGAAATAAGAAGGATATGGGATATGCCAGTGGAAATTGTATCCATAATCATAGGAACACTAGGCACGATCCCAAGATCCCTGAAAAGGAATCTGGAAAAACTAGACGCTGAAGTAGCTCCAGGACTCATGCAGAAGAGTGTGATCCTAGAAACGGCGCACAAAGTAAGAAAAAGTGATAGACTCCTAAGGAGGCAGGATGGCAACCCGGGACCCCACACTATAATTACCATCCAGTCGAACTAGAGGACTGTGGTAGAGCAAAAAAAAAAAAGAAAAATAATAATAATAATAATAATAATAATAATAATAATAATAATAATAATAAAATTACGTGCAGTTCCACAAAAATTCCTTCCAAAAAATCTAATAATAATAATAATAATAATAATAATAATAATAATTAATAATAATAATGATGATGATGATACTTTTCCAAACGAAATCTACAAAAACAACCATATTCTAATCATAAATAAAATATAAACTAACCCACCCAGATACTGAATCACACAGACCCCTTCCTTTAACTGCAGTGGACAGCTATTTAAACCGACACTCCTACAAAGCTTCTCCTTTTATTTCCGCGCCGGTAATTAAAACAAACGAGGTCACTAATTAAGCTTTCAATGAGGCCAACGAGAAGAAAACCAGCCCCTAATTACGACCAATTACGCGAAACGAGCAACTGAAAGAACAGGAGTATCACAGTAAAACAATATAAAAACTCAGCTGGCAACTGTTGCGCCGGAGATGCCGAGGAGATGATGTACGATGATGTTACTTTTCCAGGTTCTTTTTCGTGTATGAATAAATGTATACACAGGTGAATGCATGAATGTATATTTGAGAAATAATATTTTGCGATATGAATAACACTGTATGCAAAGAAAAAAAAAAAAAATATATATATATATATATATAAATGTTGTGTGTGTATGTATATATAATTTTTTCCTTTTCCTGCACCGTTCTTCATATTGTAACTTGTTGGGTTTTTTTTTCCTGAAATTTTCCGGGAAATCCACAAGTCATGCATTCATCTGAGCATATACTTATCTAAACAAGAAAACTATAAAGATTCAAGCACATACTTATATCAAAAAATCCTCTCAAGAATTCCGGAAATAAAGATCATCGTACTTCATCTGCTCGGCATCTCTTAGCAACGTTGCCAGCTCGTATTTTAGATGGTTTAACTGTGATTTCCTATTCACCCGATCTATCCATCTATATTATTATAACTATATATATATATATATATATATATATAATATATATATATATATATATATATGTGTGTGTGTGTGTGTACATGTATATATATGCATACATATATATATATATATATATATATATATATATATATATATATATATATATATATATATATATGTGTGTGTGTGTGTGTGTGTGTGTGTGTGTGTGTGTGTGTACATGTATATATATGGGGATACAATCCACAATGAAGTAAATTCCTCTTGTAGTTTAAATATATATTACTTGTATAGGATTAAAGCTTTCGACCATCAACTGTGGTCTTGTTCACTAAAGTGTGATATGTCACCTCAAGGAACTGACAAGAAAGAGCACAAGCATTTGAAAAAAACAACGGTAGGAAACAAGCTAGTTCAAATTATGAATGATCAGGCGGTTGAGCCCTCGTTCTTTCCAGAACTTCGTCTTGATCTTCGTGGGGGGGGAATGTTTCTATTGTCAACTGCTTGTTCTATGGTGTTGGGGTGGTTAGTTGGAGAAATGACCTGAGTGGAGTAAACAGGAGAGGAAGCAGCATCGTTATTGGCACATATATTTCTAAAGTTTGAAATTTTCCCTTTCCTACATATCTCCTCACAAATAGCTGTATTTTCTGTAATGCCAGTATTTCCTGCAAAGGTCTCGTTTAAACGATGCTGCTTCCTCTCCTGTTTACTCCACTCAGGTCATTTCTCCAACTAACCACCCAACCACCCTAGAACAAGCAGTTGACAATAGAAACAATTCCCCCACGAAGATCAAGACGAATTCTGGAAAGAAAACGAGGGCTCAACCGCCTGATCATTCATAATTTGAACTAGCTTGTTTCCTACCGTTGTTTTTTCAAATGCTTGTGCTCTTCTTGTCAGTTCCTTGAGGTGACATATCACACTTTAGTGAACAAGACCACAGTTGATGGTCGAAAGCTTTAATCCTATTCAGGTAATATATATTTTAAACTACAAGAGGAATTTACTTCATTGTGGATTGTATCCCCATTTACTTAGAGGTACGACTAGTACCTGGCTTCTGCATGTATATATATGCATACATATATATTTATCAATGAAATTTTAATATAAATATATATATATATATATATATATATACACACACTATATATATATATATTATATATATATATATATATATATATATATATATGTATATATATAATTTTAAGTACAATGGCACTATTACTTTCCAAGAATAATAAAAAATTTTGAAAGACCGTATTTTACGAAATCCGAAAAGGATCATAAAACCACCCCACGAAAAAAAAAAGACAAAACGCCCTAAAAACACACACACACCACAAACGTTTTAGAAACCAGACACCAGTAAAAAAAAAAAAAGAAGAAGGGGGCGGGGGGGGGGAACCATTATACTGAATAGGCGCCACATTCCCCATATAAAAAATAAGGCTAACAGCTTCGGGGCGCATCCCGCTTGCAAGCACAAACAAGTGCCTTAAAAGAGAGTGAGAGATATAAAAATATGGACTTATTTGGCTCCTTGGGAAGAGCGTGAGAGGAGGAGAGGAGGGGAGGGGGAGGAGATGGGGGAGGGAGGGGAGGGTGAGAGGGAGGGAGAGGAGGAAGGATCCTGATGTATGTAGACATGATGGAACAAAGTGAATAAATGAGTAAGTAAATAAAATAAATAAATAAATAAATAAATAAATAAATAAAGTAATTACTCAAATGGAAGTAAATAAAGTTACAGATTTATTTTTATTATTTATATAATATATATATATATATATATATATATATATATATATATTATATAAATATATATATATAATATTATATTATTATATAATCATTTTTTTTATGATATATAGTTTTCATATATGATATATACATACACACACACACACACAAAAATACTGTATATTCATATATTTATATACACCGAATACATATATACAAGTCCGAATAGGACCGAAAGTACTCGGCCAACTCGTTCTTTTTTCATTTTTTCCTTCGTGGCAAAAAAAAACCTTTATTTATACATACATACATACATACATACATACATACATACATAATACACACACATATATATATATATATATATATATATATATATAATAATTTATAGAGAGAGAGAGAGAGAGAGAGAGAGCACGCACCGACAAACCCGATACAGGAGAACTCTTTTAACTTCGAATAATCATTAATCAAGGGAGCAAAGCACGAACACACAATGGCCCGAAAGAGAGCGCAGACATTTACGATCAGAATTTGAAAGATGGCCACTTTTATGCCTGGCCTTCTCGAGTCGCTATAGAACGTACACGTTCTCCGATAATGCCTACCTGTCTATCTGTCTAGAAACGTACATGAATGTGTCCGCGCGCACACACAACAGTAGGTCGAAATGAATGCCAAAACTGAGTACACACACACACACACACAACAGTAAGTCGAAATTAAGGCCAATACTGATATGGAACTACGAAACGCTTCCCACAGTAGAGAATATAATATCATATAACATCTTCGTAACATATTTATTTACTGAACTCGCATATAAAAATGTTTAAATCTTGTACGTACATACACTCCTTTTCAGGTTACTTTCATATGAGAAAAACGTTGTAACACTAGATTATAACAAATAACTCTGGACCTGCGGCAATTTATTCAATGAAATGTTACTCATGAATCTAATCAAGAAAACGTTTGACCTAGGAGATCACTATTGAGAAAAACGTTAAATCACGAGATCACATCAGCATCGCGTTCTGAGAAAACGTTCAGGCATAGCCAAGCGACTCTTAAAAAAAAAAGTTTAAATATTATTAGTAACATTATTATTCAGAAGAATGAACCCCAATCATATTCAAAAAGTCCACCAAAGCAAAGGGGCCACTGACCTGAAATTCTATATTTCAAAGGATCATGGTCTTCATTCGCAATAAGTAAAAGAAGGGAATGGTAATTACAGAGAGAAGATCAGCTGTTAGAAAAACAGACAAATTAACAAATAATATTGTTAAGTAAAACGTTACGATACATTAGTGCATAGCATCTCCGCTTGACCTTCTGAAGTTCCAACTTGCACAACATCCTCTGGTTTTTTTTTTATTATTTATATAGATTTTTGGCATTATGCCAATCACTGGGGCAACTAAGGCCACTCAGCGCTGAAACGGAAACTGGCAGTAAAAGGTTTGAAAAGCGTAGCAGGAGGATAACCTCAAAGCAGTTGCGCAATGAATCAACTGTTAGGAGAGGGTGGACAGTAAGATGAAAGAAAGAGAATATGAACGGAGGTACAGTAAAAGGAATGAAAGTAGTTGCAGCTAGGGGTCAGAGGAGGGGACGCTGCAAAGAACCTTCAGTAATGCCTACATTGCATCGAATGAGGTGCACTGACGGCACTACGGGGAACATCCACTGGGAGGGTATTCCAGTCATGATATTCTCCCTTATTATCAATCACATACGTCCGTGTACAAATAAGAGCGCACACTTAATTAATCCGATTCAAAATACACCACATTTGCAGGGGACTGAAAAATCAGCGGTACAGGTGTTTAAACTACACCTGTCATTCATATAGTTTAAGGAAGTATCACCTGCAGCTATATCTATTCGAAGTCCTTAAAATACACTGAAATAAAAACTTAAAAACTAAATATTGACCGTGTAATTCGTATTGACTCCTAAAGCTATTGATAAATATTGAAAAAAAGATCAATTCTATCTTTCTTGTTGTTATGTATTTAGGTCTTTACAAGTACATTTGACTGATTTCTTGAAACAATGAACGTATCGTTAATTGTATGTATGCATAAATAAATAAATAAATACACAAATAAATAAATATATATAATCATCAGTAAAGGGAAGAGGACACAGTGATGTATAGGCTGTCTTTATTTCAATTAATTACAATCTTTTTTTTTTTTCGACCTGATACCAATTCATATCAAATACACCAATGTAGAACAAACACGGACAAACAAACAAAAACAACGACAAAACTACCACTCTGAATTATAAATAAACCAACCCCCACCATATCAAAACCACAAAATACCTCCCCACTACAAATATACAAGTAATATGCACATCTATCTTACTCCCCTAAAAATAACACAAATAAATGTTCCAAAATCAGCCCATATGTCTACTTGTCGCCGTGAGGTGGCAAAGCAAATTTCACCTTAAAGACATACTGACAGAAGAGCTAAAATACTATTAACGTTCATATATCTCAATTTACTATCACACTTTCATGCTTCTCTACGACGGTTGTCTATTTGCTGGATGCCAGAGGTATGGTTCTTTTAAAACGAGTGGGAAATTTCATGTCGTGTTTATCTGTCATAAAACTGCGACCAAATAAATACTCAAGTACGAAACAGAGTGGTCTCTCTAAATGCATACGTATGACAGTACAGCTACAGAGAGAGAGAGAGAGAGAGAGTAGAAGGAGAGAGAGAGAGAGAGAGAGAGAGAGAGAGACTGTCATTTCCCTTATTCTGAAGCAATTCAAAATTCTACATACAATATATAATATATATATATATATATATGATATATATATATATATATATATTATATATATATATATATATATATACTACATATACTTTTGTGTAAATATATACATATTATCATATCTACATATATATGTAAATATATATATATATATAAAACCATAATGATTACTCACGTCACGAATAAAAATTGAAAATACATCTCAAGACGACTTACCTTCTTCCACAGCGACAACTCTGCCGCTCCCTCCCCCTCTTTCCCCCCCCCCCCCTTCCTTTCCATCCCCCACCCAACACCCGATCCCATTCCAAAAACATCGAGAACCTCTTCCGACCCCGAGGCAATTCATTGCCCAATAAAAGGGAGCAAAACTTTTAAAAAGGGGAATATTGCCGGAGTTTATTGCCTGAGGATGTGGCAATCGGCTCCGTGACGTCATCGTGAGTCGATGGGACATGCACACAAACGCCAGCACAAACACATACACGTGGAAACAAACAGTCAATCAATAGCTACAAAATGGAAGAGAAACATGAAAGGGCAGGCGATAACCTAAATATTGAAAAAAAAAAAAAACACAAGTAATAAATACAAAATCTTAGCAGATCAACATACACTTGGAAACAAACAGCAAACAAACAGCCACAAACTAAACTAAAAATGGACACGAAAGAGCAGGCAATACTCTAAATACACGTCATGGAGAGTCGAAAGGACAGGCCCACAAACGCAAGCACAAACACATACAAGTGAAAACAAACAGCAAGCAAACAGCTACAAGCTAACAAAACGTAAGAGAAAGCAGGAATAAACTAATTACGTCATGGAGAGTCGAAAGGACACGCCCACAAACACAAGCACAAACACATACACGTGGAAACTAGCAGCAAACAAACAGCTATTCAAAGTAGAAGGAAACAAAACAAGTGCAGAGCAGGTCATAACCAAAATATTGAAGAAAAAAAAACAAAAAAAAAACACGAATCTTAAGTACAAGCAGTTTAGCAGATACACGCATAAACGTGAACTAACAAACTGTTAAAAAAAAAACAAAAAAAAAAAAAAAAAAAAAGGAGCAGGCGATGAGAGAGAGGAGGGGAAAACATTTTACTAAAGCTTTATGAGTTTTGTGGAAAATGATGTGTATTTTGATTATGTTTCTAACTAAAGTTAAAGGGAAATGCAGAGAGAGAGAGAGAGAGAGAGAGAGAGAGAGAGAGAGAGAGAGAGAGAGAGAGAGAGAGAGACTCAATCACAGATTGCTGGCCGGGTACGCTTCCCCCAATCTACATTTCAATGGGCATTTAATTACCGGCAAACCACTTTTGCTCTTAAATGAAGTGAAGCAGTAATTGCGTGTTTTGTTACCTAAGCTGGATTCTGTCGATCCGATGATGTCGAAAGTGTTTTTCTTAACTTCTTATTCAGCTTTTGGTGAATTGTTTTAAATTTTTGCATTTTGAGTGCAATGGGATAAATGCAACTGCGTGACATTTTTTTAAATGTTTTAAAAATTCACACAAGAAACTGTTGTGTATGTATATTTTCTCTTAAAATACTGATTTTTGCTCATTTGGGAAAATTCCAAATTTTCGTAAAGGTTACAAAATTTTTTTTATAAATCTGATAAGAGGAAATGGTGTCTTTATATTTATATTGGAAGAGTATGGCAATATGCAAAAGATAAATGGATGGTACATAAGAAATGTGAAATGGAATAAGCCAAATGAATAATCATATATTAGGAAATAAAAAAAACAAATGGCAAAAAAAATAAAACTGGCCTTGTATATTGTAGCGGTGGACATGTTTGCGAGTATATGTGCAAAAACTTTTCTAATTTTGAATTATATAAAAACTTCTGAAACTAAGAAGCCGTTCTCCAATAATAATAACAGTAACAAAGGTTATAAGATAAATGACGCCGTAAATGTTGCCTTTTGCATCTCCAAATCAATCCATTCAATCATAAACATTGCTCCAAAATGATGGAAAAATCCCATATTCCCCAAATATGAACATTGTCTGTCAATATAAATGGTATTGTTACCCCCTTGAAAAATGGCATTCAGTATCCGTTTTCTCTATTTACAGACAGCCTTGAGGGAAATCATAGAAAACGAATACTTATGGGAAACTATATTAGATATCCATCCGCCATAAGAATATAATAGTTACTTTGAAAACAACCTTACTGGACAATTTCAGTTCGATAATCACGCAAGAACGTGTGGAAACTCTGTTAAATCAATAACAATATAATACGGAAGTAAGCACAGAGAGAATTACTATGGTAGGAAATCTGCTTATATGTAAAAAAAAAAATGCAAAAATTGTTAAATTAATATTCAGAGAATGAAAGATTAAGGAGAGAGAATTGCTAAACTTTTAATACACAATAGCTGGAACAATGTAGAGTCGTGTGAATAAATCATCCGGCCATGGGGGAAATGTTAATGAGATATTCACATACACATCATGAATATATTAATACTTAGTATTGTAATAAATGATGCAACTCTCTCTCTCTCTCTCTCTCTCTCTCTCTCTCTCTCTCTCTCTCTCTCTCTCGCTAGGACATTGCATGAACCTCAAAACTTGCACCATTTGCATGAAACGTTGCAGTATATGCTACTTGGCGTATAATACATAGTCCTCTCTCTCTCTCTCTCTCTCTCTCTCTCTCTCTCTCTCTCTGAAATTTGCATATGATAATTTGATCATTGACGTGATATGTTAATAATCGAAGCAACATACGGAAATGTAAATGACAGAATTTCTAGGAGAGAGAGAGAGAGAGAGAGAGAGAGAGAGAGAGAGAGAGAGAGAGAGAAGGCTTCATATGACACAGGAACGTACGAGGCGAGATAAAATAATTCTCGTCCTCCTCTGTTGTGACGTCATCAAAGCCCTGGCTGGAGTCATTGCTCTGCTTGACGGAGAGGTCTCTACGATCGGAGTGGAAATGGGGGAATCCTTCATTTCACTTCATTTCATTTGCTATTCTGGCGTTCCAAAGATTCCAGCGGCAAATCGGTTCCAGAACTGTTTTGGAGAACTGAAGAGTTGAATGCTTAGTGCAAGACCATTTGTGTGTGAGCGTGTGTGTGTGTATGTATGTATGAATTTTTATCACATCACCGTGATTCATATACATGCATTTAGCTACAAATGTCCTTTAACATCCGACTCGCTCTACCTGGGAATTAATATATTTTCATATTATGTTAACCGAAGGGGAATTTTTTAGTCGATAATAATTTCGTCCTCTCCTGGATTCGAACCAGCGCGCAATCCTGATTTCTCCTCTGTCTGTGCGCTGGTTCGAATCCACGGGAGGACGAAATTATAATCAACTAAAAAAATCCCCTTCCGATCACACATGAAAATATATTAATTCCGAGGTAGAGCGAATTGGATATTATAGGACATTTGTAGCTTCACGTATGTATGTATGAATGTATGCATGTATGTATGTATGTATGTATACACACACACACATATTATATTTATATATATATATATATATATATATATATATAGATATATATATATATATATAAAATCTACATAGAGAAGTCATTGGCATTATTTACAGAGACTATCTTTTAATTTAGACTTGGAATCGGTCTATAGTTTTTTTTTCACTTAAGGCAAACTTCTTAGGAATTAGGAAATATTAATCACATTTCTTTCCATTACAAATGTATATCTAATAAAAAATAAAAATAAATAAAATATAATAAAACATATATGTGAACATGTATGTGCGTGTATATAAAAACACTTTGGTTCCACGAACATCAAACATCAGCAGACGAGAGTTACAACTTCACTCGAGACCAGTGACCGTTGGAAATCCATCAAAGAGAAGGAGAAACAGGATAACGACGTTGAAGACGACGAAAATTTGAGACGAAGGCCACCCTCCCATAGGCCTATATACGCTATTCAGAATCCAACATGATTATCATTTCTTCGCTCGGAAAAAAAAAATCACATTCGAGAAACTGACGGATGTGATTTTTCGTTCAAAAGGTCCTTTTTGGAAGGATGGGGGGGTCACTGGTTCTAGAAACTCCTCTCCTCCTCCTCCTCCTCCTCCTGCTCCTCCCTCCTCCTCCTCCTCCTCCTCCTCCCTGTTTTTTCATCTCTCACTAACCCACACAATTTATTAAACTACCTCGAAACAGACCTAATCAATTTTCTGCTCACCACAAGATAATTCAGGCTCAATTCTACTCAGAAGAAACGAAAGCGTCCACTGATACTCATAAAAATGTGACTAATATATTGAAGGTTATTTAATAAAAATAGCTGATAGTCCTGTCTCTTGAAATACGTTATTTCAAAACAAAAAATAAACTGTATTTCCGAACTACCATAATGCAAAATTCTGTCCAAAGTAACGAAATGAACCTGTCAATTTAACTGGCAGAATTTTTCGATTCTGGAAGAATGGAGACTGTCATTAGTTAAAAAAAAAAAAATGCTCCCAAGTTTCTTCGGCGCAATCGAGTTTTCTGTACGTCGTATAATCAAGGCCACCGAAAATAGATCTATCTTTCGGCGGTCTCGGTATTATGCTGTATGAGCCGCGGCCCATGAAATTTTAACGACGGCCCGGTAGTGGCCTGGCCTATATCGTTGCCAGACGCATGAGTATGGCTAACTTTAACTTTAAATAAAAAAAAAAAAAACTACTGAGGTTAGAGGGCTGCAATTTGGTATGCTTGGTGATTGGAGGGTGGATGATCAACATAATAATTTGCAGCCCCATAGCCTCAGTAGTTTTTAAGATCTATGGGAGGACAGAAAAGACACGACAGTCATTTACTGTAGTTGAAACATTATTAGTCAGAAACAAACGTCACGGCTGACACTCGGCTATCCTTAAAAAAGAACTTCGTCAAATGAGAAATTCTGTCTGTCATAGTTGAAAAAAAAAAAAAATTCCTGTCACTAATTTCTGAGCTTGTTGAATCAACCAACAGAAAGTGACCTGTCACTTGGTGAAGCCGAAACATATGTTCACAAAGTGCGTAGTAAAATAAATGGCTGTCATTCAGAAACGTCAAATTACCTTTGCTTAAACAATGTTACCTGCTTTTAGTATTGTATTGTATTCTGAACAAAATATAAATAAAGAAATAAAATAAGTTTCGTTTCTCTCTCATCATGCTCTGTTTGAGCGAATAAGTAATTAATTATCGCATTACATAGGAAATACTTGTAAGCATTTCATATCATTCTGAGGCAAATATATGTAAGAATTACCTTACGAAAGAGCAAAAATAACAAAAGGTTCCCCTCTTTCTTTCTGAAAAAAAGAAAAAAAAAAAGCATTGTGCATGTTTAAAACAGGTGTCATCATACGCCTACTTACACCTCTCTCTCTCTCTCTCTCTCTCTCTCTCTCTCTCTCTCTCTCTCTCTCTCTCTCAAAAATCAATCAATAAATAAAAATGAATGAATAAATATATAAAATAAAAATAAAGAAAAATAAAGAATAAATAGAAGCAAAGCATATGGCAAGTCTAAAACATGGCTAAACATACGTCCACTCACAACCCCCCCCCCCCCCCCCACCTTCTCTCTCTCTCTCTCTCTCTATCTCTTTCTCTCTCTCTTCTACTTAATTTTTGCCGACATTTTAAATTCAGTCATTCCAAAGCTAATCCCTACACTGCAAGCTTGTCCAAGCTAACCTGGGCTCTATATTTCGCTCCATTACTGGACTTGATCAAGTCCAGGAAAAATACATGTGGGCGTGGAACTTAGACACGAGAGAGAGAGAGAGAGAGAGAGAGAGAGAGAGAGAGAGAGTTATAACCGTCCACACATCCCCAGGGTAACAACCTCTTCCCATTCTCCGCCCATTTGACACGACTCCATTACAACTGACATTTTAAGCTACTCCATTCCAGGGTTGATAACAGTCCCTCTCTGAGACGAAGCAGCAAAGAAAGATAAGGAGTCTATTTCTCTTCATTACCTGGACATTTTCCCCACCAGTGGCCCGGCACCTTGATGTGGGTGGTGGGGGAGGTTGTGTGGTGCAAGGATGAACTGGGCTACAGTAGCGGAGTAGTGCTCTACCCTGGCAGGTCTAACCATGCTACACAGGCCAGTTCTGAGCATCCAGACTAAGATCGGTCAACTTTTGAGCCTTCTCCTAATTTCAATCCTCAACTTTTCCCCTCCCGTCATGAGTGACCATTAGTTGACAACCTTGGACCTACATTGGATTACGGCTCTGACTGCTCCTCTGATTTGATGGAGGGGTGGGGAAGAGGACTGACATTGTCTCCTCCATCCGTAGAATTCGAGTACTGACGTGCCCGAGCGAGGGGAAAGTTATTATGTCAAACATGGCGGCCCCCAGAGCTGGGTCTGATCTCGACGGACTGATGACGCCTCAAGTTCTGGGAGCCATGTGTATAACCAGGTTGTAGCTCTAGGGGTGGCCACTTAAAGTTGCATAACACATCCCTCCCTTGTTGGGCTCCGTTTTACTGAGGAATATGGTGGGCGGAGGACTACCTGGCTGAAAAATTACAGTACTCGTATCTATGGATGATACATTGGCCCCCATTGTTGACCACCCTGGAATGGACTTGGAACTGGCTCAGGAAAATGTAAACAAAGAAGTAAACGATGATTCTAGATCCGTTACCCAAATCAAATATAATAACTATGGAACCATACTTAATGCCACAAAAGGAAATTCCTCCAGTAATAAATGAAAAAAAGGAAAATATTAATAGTTTTCGAAACAGACGACCTAAATACAGAGCAGATCCTACATTGGTACACTTTGACTCATTATTTGGATATGGCACTTGGCCAAGATACTTAGTTTTCAAAACAGAAACCGAGCTGACAGCTGCTAAATTTGAAAATATTTTATTAGCTCAGTACCCAACCAAAGAAATGACTTTTAGATCTATAACAGAAAAGAACTGGATAGTGGAAGCTACCACAAAACTTCATCAGAAAATTATCAAATGCTTAATAATATGAATGGGATAAATGTCACAGTCGAAAGACATGACAAGTGAACAGCACATTGAGGGAACAGTAATGTTACCACCCAATAATGATTGTGATGGCCTACCAGATGAGACATTGTTATTGAACTCATTAAAAATTAGATATCCTAATATTGAAAACGTAAAAGTATATGAAATCCCAAATAAAAGACAGCAGGAAAAAAATTGAGAATAGCTAAAATTAAATTTGAAGGGCAGACACTTCCACCTAATATTAAAATAGAAGGCCAGAGAAGAGAGGTATTACCCATGTACCAAAGCCTCTTCAATGCACAAATTGCTCTAAGTATGGACATACAAAAAACAAATGTAAGAAAATGAACCAATTTGTGCATTCTGTGGTTCAAAGATCATGAAACCACCTGGAACTGTGGCATTCCCAAATGTTGTAATTGTGGACAAGACCATCATGCGAGATCAAAGATATGCCCATTCTACATATATAACACTGAATTAAAACTACTAATAAGCAGGTCTGGCATGTCAATTCCAGAAGGAAAGCAAGAATTAAAATCAAGAGGTTTAATGGACCCTGCTAGAAATAAATCATATCGAGACGCTGTAGAAAAAGTAATGCCCAAGAAACATTTTATAATACCTGGAAAAACTAATGAAAAACAAACAACGAGGTCATCAAACTTAGAAATTAACAAAAAATCTCTTGGAGAATCTAGCAATACAGTATCAATAAGCAACTCTTATGACGTACTAATGAAAGATGAAGAATTGCCATCTCTAGACACTGGAAATGAAGATCATGCTGAACAAACAAGAAGAAAAACGAGAAAGAGAAATAATTTCCCCCCCAAAAACTCTAATTAATACTAATGACGTCAAGAAGAAGAAAATGCTAAAATCAACAGGAAAAACATCCCCTAATTTAGATAATAATGATGAAATAAGTCCTTCACCAGTACTTTCCAAGTAAATTTCAAGCAATGAATTCTTTCTATAGTTTTCAAAGTAAATCTGAAGAACTAAACCCTTCGCCAGTCTTTCCAAGAAATTTATAGACAAATTTCAATCTGTCCAAGGAAGACAAAACGATAATTGTGAATGTCAGCAGTGTATCCAAGAAGGCGTAACACCTCCAACTGAATCTCACCATGAACGGTGTGGATGCCATACATGTTTTTTGCAAGATTGCAAAGAAACGAAACCTTTAAATAAAGAAAAATTGATAAACGTGATAAGGAATTTCTTAGCTAGAAAAGATAACATCTCAAGCCAGCTAGAAATTAATACCAAAGATTGTATGTGTATTAGACACTTACAGTACTATCGTGAGAGTAAAATAGTAGTGTTAGACAAGTTTCTTAGCCAGCAAGAAGAAAAATTAAATTCACCACTGAATCAGAAGATAACACAGAAATGTCAAAAACCCAAAAAGAAAAAGCTAATTAAGCGAAATAATTACCCATAGTTTAAAAAAAAAATATATATATATATAACTTTATATATATATAAAACCAAAATATACAAAATAATCTTTTAACTTTCGTTCCATTCAATTATACTATTATCCAATGGAACATAAACGGTCTGAAAACACGAATGCACTTGGGTGAAATACAAAGACTCCTAAAGCAACATGAACCAATGTGCATATGTTACAACACGTTAATAATCCAGTCCCATCAATATGTAATTACTTTCTGGCATCCTCCGTCTCAGGAGAGGCAAGTTAGGAACAGCAATATATGTTCATAATCGTGTAACCTATGATAAAGTTACAGTTAACAATAATTCATTTCAAATATCTTCAATTCGCCTGCATATAGATAAACAAAACTAACATTTTAGTCTGCAGTCTATATAATCAACCTAATGAAAATTATGATATGGCTCAATTATCAAATATACACAATTCAATGAGCCAATTCTAGTTTTAGGTGATTTTAATGCTCACCACCCTTTATGGGATGCCAGTACCATCGACGCAGATAGAGCAGGTAAAGACATAGAAAATCTAATACTTAATTACAACTACTGTTGTCTGAATGAAAATGAAATCCCAACATACTTTTCAAAAACTTCATGGGACCCTATCATCTGTAGACCTGTCTATTTGTTCCACTTCGTTAGTAGACAGATTAGAATGGAATACTCTGGATGACCTTTATACTAGTGATCACTACCCAATCGTAATCACATGTCTTGAAGATAATCATCAACAATTTGTACCAAAATTTAATTTTAAAAAGCTGATTGGGAAAAGTATGATTTAATTACTAAAAATGTTTCCCCTTTCCAAAGTAACAATGTATCACAATGAAATTAATGGAATATTTTACAGATTTAGTAATTAGTTCTGGAAATAAATCAATACCAATGGACAACTGTTAACGCCCAAAAAATCAAATCCTGTTCCCTATCGGTTGGTCTAGAGAAACTTTTCAAGATATTCCACATACGGAAAGCACAAGATGAGTAGACGATTAGACAGACTAAACCAAAGATATAACAAATTATATAAAAAGTAATAGATATACATTGAAAGGGTTAGTATTAATAGCTATGGAAATTGATTATATCAAACCTTTTTTGAATAAAATATCTGCTCAATTCAGGAAAAAAGTTATTAGCAATAGGAAATCATCTTGGCATAATTACGTCGCAGACTTCTTCGGTGACACTGTTAAACAAATGTGGGATAGATTTAGAAAAATTAATGGCAAATATAGTCGATCACCTAGATACCCCAATATTACATAATGGGAAAAAAGTTCATGATTTAAAAGATATATCAAATATAATAGGTCGCCACCTAGAATCAGTAGGCAATAGCCTGAATTTAGATGAACATTTTCGCATTAGGAAAAAGAATGAAGAGAAACATATAATTAATTTCGAAAAACAAGTCAACAATTATACTACAATGTCCCATTTACATTAGAAGAATTTGATGCTGCGCTAAAAACTTGTAGTAACTCTGCCCCAGGAAAGGATAATATCTCTTTTTGAACTCCTTATAACATCTGAACATTAAAGCCAAAGAATACTTATTTAAATTTTATAATCACTTATGGAAAAAGAAACTACTTCCCAAAGCATGGAAACATGCTATTGTAATTCCTATACCCAAACCTGGCAAAGATCCAACATCAGCCAAATATTATAGACCTATATCACTAACTAGTTGTCTTTGTTAAACTCATGGAAAAGATGGTAAATAATAGACTCATATGGTATTTAGAAGAAAAAAATAAAGTTCTAGCAGCAAACTCAATCTGGAAGTAGGAAAAATCATTCAACATTAAACTCATTAACATCACTAGAAGATCAAATCAAAAGAGGATTTGTACAAAAGAAAATTACTGTCGCAGTCTTATTCGACATTCAAAAGGCTTATGATACAACATGGAGATATTCAATCTTAAAATCTCTATATAACATAATCCTAAGGGGGTTGAAACTCCCAATTTTTATACGAAAATTTCCCCTAACCAGAAAGAAAAACATTCCAGACTTAAATGAAACGGTATTATCAGAGAAAACATTTGAAATAAAAGAAGGTATCCCACAAGGCAGCGTTACTAAGCAGCACATTATTTGCATTAGCAATCAATAATATTGTTAAAATGCTTCCAAAAGATGTAAACAACAGCTTATATGTTGATGATTTTGCCATTTTTTTACACTTCAAACAACCTACGCCACATCCAAGAAATTTTAAATATCTCCATAGCTAAAATTGAACAATGGGCATTATCTGTTGGATTTCAAATTTTCTGTTGAAAAAACACAAGCAATAACATTTTATAAGGATCAGCGCTGGCTCAAAAATCAAGTTATATCTCTTACCATGAATAACACTCCCATCCAATTTTATCCAGAAGTTAAATTCTTGGGCGGTATATTTTGACAATCATTTGAACTGGAAGGCCCATGTGAAACATACCAAAGCAAAGGCCTTGAAAGCTTTAAAGAGTATTCGAAAAAAATTAGCCCCACACTTCATGGGGTGGGTTGGCCTTGATAGAGAAACATTATTGAAACTTATAAGGCTACAGTTCTACCAATATTAGAATATGGCAGTCCAATTTATAGTTCTGCTAGTGAGACAACTCTCAAAATGCTAGACCCAGTGCATCATCTTGGGCTTCGTTTAGCCACTGGAGCATTCAAATCATCACCAGTCCAATCGTTGATTGTAGAAAGTGGAGAAATGCCACTATCTTATAGATTCAAAATAACAACGATGTGCAGAGCTTTAAAAATTGTAAATAGTCCAGCAAAAACCAAAGATTTATTTAAAGATCCAGATTGTTTCTGGAATACAAAAATTATCCCATCCTTCCCCGTTAGAGCTAATAGATTATTTAATGACAATGACCTTTATAATATTAAAGTTTACAATTTTAGCAAAATAATGCCCCCCCCATGGTTGATAAGTGCTCCCCAGATATGTAGGAAATTGTTTTGTACAATACCCAGTAATAAATTGAATAATCCCCCTTGCTATGAAACATATGCTCTGGAACATATCAAGATACACAATAATAAATCACATATATACTGATGGTTCCAAAGATGTATGGGAGTTGGATTCGCTGTTTACGGAAACAATATAAAGATCCAAGTCTCCTTACAAAGCAAAGCATCAGTATTCACTGCTGAATTACTAGCAATAAAAACAGCATTAACAACATATCTGAAAACCAGTTTAGTGAAGTAACCATCTTTAGCGATTCACTAAGTTCAATAACTGCAATAAGCTCTTATACTCCAAAAAACAAAATTGTAAATGAAATTAGACATATATTACATGAAATGAAAAGACAAAAAATATCTGTTACTCTATGTTGGATACCATCTCATATAGGATTAGAAGGCAATGAAAAAGCAGACACCTATGCAAAAGAGGCTAGAACACTCCCAATATCAGCAGAATTATTGCCACTAGAAGATTATATTAGGCACAGCAAGTCGGTTATTAAGAAAAAATGGCCAAACAAAATAACTGGGGGGGAAAACCATCCTACCAATAAATTAAGAGAAATAAAAGAAACTGTAGACCCGTGGCCATCATCCTATCAAGAAATGCCGCAAGAATTCAGTAATATTGACACGGCTAAGAATTGGTCACACCAAACTGACACATGGGTTACCTAATGAGTAAACCCCCATGCCCCTATACCTATGTGCGAAATATGTAATGTACAAATCAACAGTAAAAACATATTTTTAAAATCTGTCCAAAAATATAAAACCCAAAGAGACATATTATTCAGAAGATATTCTTTTAAAGAAATATTATCAGAAAGTGACAAATTTTCACTATTTAATATTTAAAATTCCTTAAATTTATAATTTATACGACAAAATATAATATTAGTAATTTATAATATAATTCCAGATAGTAATTATTTATTTATTTTTTTTTAGATAATATATATTCCAGATAATAAATATTTATCTATTTTATTTTTAATAATAATTATACTGATTTTAAATAACATGTCTAATCCTTCGGGGCAGCCCTAGGAGAGTTAATATTAACTCATGGTGGTCTGGTTAAACTAAAGTAAAAAAAAAAAAAAAAAAAACCTGGACATTTTACTAAAAGGTGTCATGAAAGAAAACGGAGGAAGAGGGAAATCCAAGTAAGGGGATACTATGAGATAAAAGTGTCTAAGTTACCTTTATAGAGCAACCGTGAAATATAAGCACAAATCAAGCTAAGAATTGTAACATACATAAACATTACAAACAGATATAGCATGCATGGAATTTCAATAAATAATGAAGAATGTCATCCTACAAAAATGCTTAAATTACACAACGACAAAGTTACGAAAAGACCAGAAAAAGTTACCTAACAATAACAAGGCGAATTTTTTTTATGTTTATTTTGTGTGCTTGCTTTAAATCTCCCTTTTCTTTTATTCTAGAATAACTTTGGGTCTCATTAGGAAAACACGAAGGAGAGGACCTGTTTTGGTGGGAATCTAGTCAATTTGCATAAAAGGAGGCGCTATTGACAGATTTAAATAGTGACAGAAAAAAAAAATCCAATAAAAAGCAATGCTTTAACAGCAAGCAGTGATAAAAGCTATTTCAAAAATAAACCAAAATAAAAAAGAACGATTTGACAATATTTTTTTTTTCTGACGGCAATATACAACACACATATATATATATATATATATATATATATATATATATATATATATATATATATATATACATATATGTATGTATGTATGTATGTATGTATGTATGTATGTATGTGTATATATATATATATATATATATATATATATATCTATATATATATATATATATATATATATATATATATATATATGTCTGATATATATATAAATTTTTTTATTATATTTCAAGGTAAAATTATGATGTTGAAAACGCATGACCAATAACAATGGATCAGTGTCAAAACGAAGTTCAAGATACTAATAAAAACATACTTATACAAAAAAGATAATTAACTTATGACTACTGGACGCACTTGAATGGTACAAATCATTTGCGTTTGTTACAAAAATACAGTATATATATATATATATATATATATATATATATATATATATATATATATATATATATATATATATATAATTCTCCCATTTTAGAATATATAAATATATATATATATATTTTTTCTTTCTTTCTTTTCTTTTTCTCCCATTTCAGTTTTAAGAGAAGCCATGAAATTTTTATCAAATGGAAATACGCTCAATTTGTCTTCATAAAAGTTTAGTTCAACAGGTCAAATCATTCACGATAATCCAAAATTAATCTGTCATCAAGAAGGACTTAATCTATCCATATACAAAGATTATACCCCAGATTATTATACGTAAAAAACAACAATATTATCAATATTAACTTACATGCAAATTTAAAAGCCTTAAAACGCATAAATGTAGGTTTCTTGAATTTATATTTGCATTTTATGTAAATTATGACGGACAGGACGTTCACATATGCCATTATGATAAGGCGAAAATAGTTCTCCCCCACTCTCTCTCTCTCTCTCTCTCTTTAATACATTTAGGTGACTCAGGTGTGTTTATTCTTAGATGTTGCTATTAATATTAAAAAAAATACTCTGCTTTATATAATATTTAACAGGCCTTCTCTCTCTCTCTCTCTCTCTCTCTCTCTCTCTCTCTCTCTCTCTCTCTCTCTCTCTCTCTCTCCTACTCTGAAAAACCTACTTTGATTTTTTATGATCACGTAGATAAACAATGAAATAAAGACGCCAACTCTCTGTCCCCTCCCCCACCTCTCTCTCTCTCTCTCTCTCTCTCTCTCTCTCTCTCTCTCTCTCTCTCTCTCTCTGAAACACCTACTTTACAAACACGTAGATGAGCAAAGAAATAAAAGACACTAATTCTCTAATTTCTCTCTCTTTCAAAAAAAGACGAGAGAGAGAGAGAGAGAGATAGAGGAGAGAGAGAGAGAGAGAGAGAGAGAGAGAGAGAGAGAGAGAGAGCCTCCTCCCAAAAGGCTGACGTTGCCCATTCGAGCAGACTGGCAACTTGCTCCCTTCTGGCGCCTCTATTTAAATAAAAGAAAAAAAAATACCAAACCGGTTAGCGATTATTGCAACGCATGCAAATTGCAAGAGATAAGAAAGTCGTTTGTGCCCCTGTTGATAGCAACTATTACACGGCCTCTGAATTATTATTTTTGGGGAAAGTGCGAGCGTTGGCTTCTAAAATTATATTATCGATTGTGTCATAACTGGATAAATAGTGATGAGTG
>NC_087220.1:64218622-64221122 GCF_015104395.2 Macrobrachium nipponense
TTTGACATTGGGCTTTATATATATATATATATATATATATATATATATATATATATATATAGTATATATATATATATATATATGTATATATATATATATATATATATATATATATATAGATATATATATATATATATATATATATATATATATATATATATATCATATTATATATATATATATATAAGAAAGACCGGTTTAAACTATAAATATCTCTCCTTTTGGTCAAAGTCATCATCATACAAATGGAAATTAACATCCTATAAGGATAACAGCAGAAGGATCCACTTGCACCGCCAGTCCCAATCCTTCCACCGTCTCCTACCACGGGAGTCCTTCGAGAATACTAATGAGAGAGAGAGAGAGAGAGAGAGAGAGAGAGAGAGAGAGAGAGAGAGAGAGAGATTTATGTTTTTAAATGATAAATGCTTTTTGACGCACACAGGCGATTTCCTGCCAAGATTGAAGGCACAGAGAGAGAGGAGAGAGAGAGGACGAGATAGAGACGAGGAGGAGAGAAGAGAAGAGAGGAGAGAGAGAGGTGGGTGGGGGGGTGTATTATTATCTCTATATTCTTCCCACTTTCAGATGCAGTGTCAATCATTAAAGTTAGAACATAATTTCTCAGTCTCCTAATTTATCAATCATTAATTGAATTTCTCAGTCTCCCAGTTTATCAATCATTAACTGATATATCCTTTTAAACCCATTAGCTTAACCTTTCTCCGTAACGAAACGCATCAACCCAACAGATGGCGTTGTATCAAAGATGCACGTAACATATTTCATTAAGGGAAAGGACGTCGCCTTCCTATCTTCATACTATTGCCTGCATGTTTGAGGTCAGGACTGCATAATAATAAATAGAGAGTGAGGATGGACGTTTTACTTTCCCAACCGGTGAAAGGAACCTTGGAAAGAAAGCTCTCAGTTGTTTTAGAAAGTTTAAAACGAATTTGGAAAGTGATATGGCCAAATCATTTTAAGAAGAAAGTCCCGTACCTGCTCCATTGCATAAACAAATAAATAAATAAAAAGTAGATAAATAAATAAAACATTAAATAAAAAGTAAACACAAATAAATAAACTCACAGAAAACGAGAATTCACGTTGCATTCCACAACTCCTGAGTCAGCCAGTCTAAAAATAGTAGTAAAGCGAAGATAAGCCGTTGGAACGGCCCCTCCCACTCTCCCTCCTACCCCCGTCCCTGGCCAGCGCTTCCAGACGGCCAAAATGTCTTCTAATGAAATGACCGCTGGCTGACGTCAGGCCATAATAACTAAAAAGTGGGCTGACGGGACAGGACAGGATGTCAGCTGACCACAATTTCATGGCGAGTATGTATGTATGTATGTAAGTGTATCTTTAAGCTTGCATTTCGTATAACTGCTGATAAAGCAAGCCCACGCTCAAGATACATTATTATAAATGCAACAAACATATCATGATTACTATTAGTATTATTATTATTATTATCATCCACCTGTCATTACGGGATGGTGGGATTATCACGTCGGATAATACCAAATCGTTTTCGGTTTTCATGACAGAAATTATTTTGCGTTTAATTATGTGTCGTTGAAAGCGGTAATATTGGATGGGAAAATATGAATTTATATATATTGTGTGTGTGTGTGTGTGGAGGAGGGAGGAAATCATTAAATGGGACTGAATATGGGGGGAGGGGGGAAGATCGTGGGTGAATATTGTTCATGAAAGTCGTCAAAAGCTATAAAAGATTTGGAATGGGACGAGTAAATAACTGAATAATAAGTAATAATCAATAATAATAAAATATAATAATAATAATAATAATAATATAAACTAATAATAATAATAATAATAATAATACTCTGGGAAAACATATGGAGCAATCCGGTATCACACAACAAACATGCAACATGGCTCCAGGAAGTCAAGGAAGAAGAAACAGGGAGAATAAAACAAAGATTCACAGAGATCACGACAGACACAGTCAGGGACACCAACTAAAGAAAATGCCAAACTGGAAAACCCCAGGTGCCGATGAAGTCCATGGATACTGGCTCAAAAACTCAAGGCCCTACACCCACGAATAGCAGAACAACTCCAGCATTGTATCTCAAATCACCAAGCACCCAAATGGATGACCACAGGAAGAACATCCTTAGTACAAAAGACAAGAGTAAGGGAAATATAGCCAGTAACTACAGGCCTATCACCTGCCTACCAATAATGTGGAAGTTACTAACAGGTATCATCAGTGAAAGGCTATACAAACTACCTAGAGGAGGACAAACACCATCCCCTACCAACAGAAAGGCTGCAGAAGGAAGTGTAGGGGCACAAAAGACCAGCTCCTGATAGACAAAATGGTAATGAAGAACAGTAGGAGAAGGAAAACCAACCTAAGCATGGCATGGATAGACTATAAGAAAGCCTTCGACGATGAGACCACACACATGGCTAATAGAATGCCTGAAAATATATGGGGCAGAGGAAAATACCATCAGCTTCC